>NC_134705.1:59335770-59478270 GCF_043290135.1 Rhipicephalus microplus | reverse complement strand
GACTGGCGCAAACGTGATAATCCTGACACGCGTGTCATGTAAGAACATGACAACATACCAAACTCATGGCGCGCTCGCGGCCGTTCCGCTAGCTCCACACATACTAAATTTGGTATCACGTGACGTGAATAGACGGCGAAGGTAAACGACTCATCCAAACTTGATAATCATGACACTGAAGTCATGTACGGCATCATTTACCTCCACCTCGTAACATTGTGCTGATTTCAAAGTGACATCAAAATTTCTCTTTCGTGCTTCGCATATCATCGATTCCCACTGCACGTGGGATGTGCCAATTTTTCATTCATTCATGCCAGATTCTCGTGAGTTTTCACCAAGGACGCCAAGGAAGGACGCTCAAAGAGGTGGATAAACAAGTTGCTGAATGCAGCCTAGCCAAAGAAAGACAGAAACGAGAAAACCTGTACAAATGCACAAGCATTTGTTGTAGAATCGTATGTAACTGCAACACCTTAACTAAGTTTCGCCACCTGGGTAGTTTAGGGGCCCTTTGAATGGGTTTACTGATGAATGAAAACCTACAACAGCTGACATTTTCTTAACACCAAGGCGGCATATTTCAGCCTCGCAGGATAACCATTTGTACGCCGTTTTTGGGCGGCGCTTTTTAGGGGCGAAGCTTTTTAGAGCCTACAAGTTGGCCCGGCATCCGTCATTGTATGCAGGCGTTGAATACGAGTGTCGAGGCCGGTATAGTGGCGTGCACACTCGTATTTAACACCTGCTACACAAGTGTGAAAAGAAAAACGATGTGCGCCATTAAGAAAAAAAGTTAATAGAAGAAAACTGAACAATATAAAACACTTAGCAGCACCAACAGCTTATACTGGTCGGCGAATTCAACGTATAGATTATAAACTTGGGGACCTAGCCTTGTCGTAGACGCTCACTGTCTGCTTTCATGGTCGTTATAAAACATTTGCTGTAGGTGACAGAAGTGTATGTGAATAAATAAGAAGGTTGAACATATCATATCAATCGTAATTGCGATGGAAATATATACCACGCCTGCAAACATAGACGCTTGATACTAGTCGGTGACTTCAGTGTGATGGGCCTTATATAACCCATAGCTTCGCCGACTCATCATTCACTTCGTGGGTATGCTTAGTTTTTTGTATGTTATTTTTTATAAGACTTGATATAACGCACTATACCGCGTTAAGATCCTATACTTACTTTTGTTCTACTGCTCCTGAAAATGGAGGAGAGAAAGAGAACGCTCAGCGCTTGTGTAAGGAAGTGCTTATTCGGGCCGTTTACACAAGATCGCGAAAGAGACAGCGCTTCGTCCATCTCATTCACTGTTTTGTGTTTCGCGCTGTTTTTTTTTTATCTTCGTTCACTCGTGCAGCTTTTGTTAAGGGGAAACTCGACAGTTTCACTCGAGCCATTGGGCGGCTGCTTTGCAAATACTAAGACAACGAGCGATACTCTTTCAAACAGTGGACACTGTGACAAAGGCTCTCAACAAGATTTTTCGGTCTCAAACAGACATTGCTGTCGAGGGCTTACCGTGAATTTCGCACATACCTGCGCGTTTGTATACCTCTATGAGGTACGTGGATATGGCTTGTATGCATGCAAGAAAACTCAGGCGCACGCGTGAGGAAGTTTTTTCAAAGAAAATGAAATACTCGAACGTACAACTGGTGTTGTTTTTAGTGGGAGGACCTCGTCGGGCGTGAATGCCTTAGTCCTCTCCTTCAAGGTGTTTTCTTTTTTGCACTTGAATAAAATTATTCATTCATTCTTTCATACACCTGAATTCATCAAAAAAACAAGAAAAGTATTTCGCGCTCACCACTGCTGCGTTCTGCCAAAACTTTAACACCACACACAAAAAAAAAAAGACTGCGCGATACTTGTTTTTCCATGGCGTCTAAAGAATTATAAGGGTTTGACGGAAGTTGGCATCTTCAAGCATAGAATAAAGCAAAACTTGGGGTTCCTCGTTCAATGACTGTTGCAGGCTGCCCTAATCATTCACTTTAAGAAGTAAAGGAGGAAGAGGGGTATCGAGGTTGCTCTTTCAAAGGAGGAGCGAACCTGTCCCGCCCATTCCTCCATTTCTGGAGTAACAGCTAAGTTACTCCGCGCCCTCGCGCTTACTCCTCAAGTGAACAACAGTTGTTTTGCGCAAAAAAAAAAAATCAGATGTTGGTTGACACAACCAGCCTTTTGAAGTGCGTGCATGCAGGCGGTTTACTCCACAAGGAGCAAAGCGCCCCTCGTTGCCCCTTGTTGCCACACGTGCCGTGTGCAATATTTTGCACACATTTTGTATTTTGGAGGAGCAAAGAGCCCTTTTCGGCGTAACTGCACGCGCCATTCCCCCGGAAAACTTTTTAGAGTGTCGAACAACATTCCTTGTAAACCTGTTAGCTGTCTGATTGACGCACGTCG
The DNA here is from genome assembly GCF_043290135.1 of Rhipicephalus microplus. Classification (NCBI taxonomy): domain Eukaryota; kingdom Metazoa; phylum Arthropoda; class Arachnida; order Ixodida; family Ixodidae; genus Rhipicephalus; species Rhipicephalus microplus. The sequence goes on along the minus strand of NC_134705.1, from coordinate 59,475,840 downwards.
TTCTGAAGCGTACGTTAAGTTCATGGCACTTTGTCAATATCCTTGTTTCGTTTCAGCAGCCGCTGAGCGTTTACAGAATTTCATGACTCACTTGAAGGAGCTTCTCGCACCGGCTCTACCTCACCTGAAAAATAAATAAATAAAAACAAGATATATTTAAACAAACGCATCTGCAATATTGTTTTCCTTTGCAAACTAAAATGTTTAGTTGGTTGTGCATATATGTCGTATGTCGCCGAACAGCCAATTGCTGCTATATATAGGCTCATATCTGACAGATCAGAAGCGGCGTTTGGATGAGACGCACTTCTCTCCACGGGGTGTCGCCAGGTGTTCTGTGGTGTCGCTATATGCCGGCGCAAAATTACACCGTAGGGACACTATCGCCACCAGGGATCGCAACACGTAACAGCTGTGCTGTTTGACGGCGCGCACTCGTCTCGCGCGCTGACGAAGCCTTTATACCTCGTGTCATTACTCCCCGAGTGTTCAGTGCATTTGTTGGGATGAGCGAAAAGAGGAAGTGCTTAAAGCGCGAAATAAATCTATGCTAATCCAATCGTTGTTCACGAATTCTAGAAAGCCTTTCCCTGATTGACTCGCGAAACACTAAATTATCCAGTTTATTTTGCGTAAGTGCATTCAAGACGCTCGGGTAAGGTGCCATAGCATTCGCCCGTGCATTCCCTGCGTTTCAAGTGGCATTGCAGAAAATTTAGTAAAACAGCATCATGCTGCTGCGAATCTAATAAAAGGAATAAAAGGAACGTGGGCTGTGTTGTAAACAGACATATTTAGTTGCATGTCCGCAGCTGCCGGACGGACGCAGCCTGCCAGCCATTCGCAATGGGAGGCTGCATCCGCATGACTGCTGCGAATGCGCAACTAAATGTGTCTATTCTTTCACTGGAAATCACGCAGATACGGCACGAAGTGTGGGCGATGGAAGCGAATGTGCCAGCATTACTTAGCCCCTAAATAGTCGCCTTTAAATGGATGAGCCCTGAGCAAAGGTATACTCGCCACGGTGGTCTAGTGGCTAAGGCACTCGGCTGCTGACTCGGGGGTTACGTGGTCGAATCCCGGCAGTGGTGGCCGCATTTTCGATGGAGCCGAAAATGCTCGAGTCCCATGTGTTTAAATTATGTGCATGTTAAAGAATTCCACAGACCTCCACTACGGCGTCTCTAATAAGCAAATGTTAGTTTTGGCTCCTTAAAAAACAACAGTTAGTGAACAAAGGTAAGCTGGCACACGTATGCTAACGCCATAGCTTCATTGTTGTGGCATGATTCATGTGGCACTCGCATACTTGTTGCTGCCGCTTTCATTATCTTTTCTTGGCTTAGTGAATGTAAAATAGTCTTACGCGCCCAAAGGCAAAATATAAATATAACTATGAGACATGACGTTACGCGGAACTACGCAATATTTCTGGCCGCATGAGGTTACGTAATGAATCCTTAAAGACAAGTAAAGGTCGCACCTATAGGGCCGACAGCTGGTATATTACCCCGGAAAAAACGTTGCCGGCAGTTTTTACCTTTTGGCGGCCTATGACTATGTGACTTATCGACCGCCCATTTCTGGTGAGCCTGTAATGCCGGCGATACATGTACCGATAGTATAGGGACTGCATGTGTAGTGCCAGCAGCCGGTATATTACACCATAAACCAGCGACATATCAAAGCCGTGCTTCATTTTCAGCTTTGAAGCCATGACTTAGCAATTATTGCTTGTGACGTTCTCGCTTGCGAAGTTTTGCATGTGACGTTTTGTTTGTGACGTAAATGACGTGAACCTGACCTAGCCTAACCTAAAATAACCTAATCTCGTTACTTGCAACCCTCGTATAGGAAAGAACAGCCGGCAGTCGGTCGACTGATATAATTTGCCAGCAGCCGGCAATGTAGACGCTACCACAAGTAAATTACTGTTTTCGCGTTGCGCACACGTTGAAATGCGTTCTCTGTCTGTGGGCTGGAATCGAGGCTGCCTTTTAGAACTCAATAGCGTGACACATATACACAGTCGTGGCACTTCTGGTGATACGCCTGCATGAAGAACTATAGGGAATGACAGCTTGCTTCGACACATCAGAGTGGACCGTCGTTTTTTTATGGTGACACTAAATTACATGACATTCTGAGCATAATTATTGAAGTCAATGGCACGATGAACATCACGCAACGGGTTGATTGATTGATATGTGGGGTTTAACGTCCCAAAACCACCATATGATTATGAGAGATGCCATAGTGGAGGGCTCCGGAAATTTTGACCACCTGGGGTTCTTTTACGTGCAGCCAAATCTGAGCACACGGGCCTACAACATTTCCGCCTACATCGGAAATGCAGCCGCCGTAGCCGATATTTGATCCCGCGACCTACGGGTCAGCAGCCGACATCACGCAACGGGATACAGTCCTTCGTAAACACGCAAAAGTCATTTTCTTACCCATGCTGGGAAGGTATGGATAAGGGCTTCGTGCGTCCATGCCAGCCAACGATGTTCTTCTTCTTCTTCTTGTCACGCGAAGGTTCATGCTAGCTATGACAAGGATAAACGTTGCTTCGTTCCTTTATATAAAAAAAGACGAATTAGAATGGAACTGGCATAAGCGAAATAAAAGAAATCTAGAAATAAGAAGGAAGTAATGTGACGTAAATAAACAGTCCTACCACCGGTCGCCAGCATTACTGAAAGGCGGAACAAATCTCTCCCCGTGTCAAATGTATAGTTCGAAGCCGGAGCTAATGTGTTATGACGTAGAGGTGGGGGCAGTTATAAACCCTGCGTGGGATGCTGTTCCACCATATTACGAAACCTCAAGGGCGAAGGACGGGCACCCAGCGATTTGCGTTACGTTACTATCAGTCTCTGGCAATGAATGTCCGCCACGGCGGATCAGTGGCTGTTTTCGGCTGCTGTCCGAAAAGTCGCGCGTTCGATTGCGTCTTCGGTGGTCGTATTTCGGTGGAGGCGATATGATAAGCGACCCGCGTGCTGTGTGATGTCCGTGCACGCTATAGTGAACACCAAATGGTCAAAATTTCGGGAGACCATCATTACGGTGCCTCTCATAATCAAGATCTCATAATCAATTGAGACGTCAAACGCATGAAATAATAATAATAATAATAATAATAGTAATAATAATAATAATAATAATAATAATAATAATAATAATAATAATAATAATAATAATAATAATAATAATAATAATAATAATAATAATAATAATAATAATAATAATAATGTTAATATTATTGGTCTTTTCTTTTGTTTCTGGTCCTCCTGGTGAAGTATATGATAGGTCTTGCTCGGAAATGCGTAATCTGCAACATTCTTGTACTCGTATTGCTAGGTCTAAGCAAAGACGTAATCACAACTGGCTGTCTGCCCCAGACATTTTAGAAGCAATCACTGACAGAAACATGCTTTGGAAACAATTTAAACGGTCCCCTAGTAAAGCAGAACTTCGTACCAATTACAGAATTGCAAGGAATTCATGAAGTGGTTTTGGGACGTTAAACCCCACATATCAATCAATCAAGAATTGCAAGGAATAAAGTGGTTGCCCTTATCCGATGCGCAAAACGACGATACTTCCATCATCAGTTTCAGTTATCTACCAGAGACCCAGCGCGGGTGTGGTCACTGATAAAACATCTTCGAGCGAAAGACAATAGAGATGCTAAACCTACTGATGCGTTTACTGGGGACCCTGCGCATACAGCTGATCTTTTCAATCGCCACTTCGCAAATGTGTCTGGTGGACTTTCTTCGGCGGCGAAAGGCCATTCTGGTTTAAAGAAATGAACACTTGCCGCGGCCTTCCTTCCAACTTTAACAATAGACGACCTCGCCAAAATAGTTTCCGGCTTCAAAAGGCAGAAACCAGCAGGTATTGACAGTATTTCTGTATCTTTGCTGCAGTGCAATCTGGACGCATTATCAGAAATTCTGCTTTTCATGCTCAATGGATTCCTGGAGACGGCTTCTCTTCCATCAGACTTAAAAAAAAAACAATTGTAAAGCCACTATTTAAAGATGGACCAAAAGATAGCGTTGACAGTTACCGACCCATTTCAGTTTTACCTATCTTATCCCAAATAATTGAGAAATTCTTATTGCAATGCATGACTTCCTTTCTAGATAAACTTTCGCTCATTTCAAGCCGCCAGTTTGGTTTTGTCGCAGGTCATGGCACAATTGATTTACTTGAAGAATTTTTCGATGAACTGAATGATGCTTTGGAACATAACATGTTTGCCTGTGCTTTATTTCCTGATATCTCTAAAGCATTTGACACCGTAAACCACTCGATATTGCTTGAAAAAACATATTTGCTTGGCTTTAGGGGTCCGTTCTACGACTTTCTTAAAAATTATCTTTCTGATCGTTCCCAGGTAGTGCGGTTACACAATCAATTACCTTTCAGTAATAGGCTTCCCTTGAAAGCTGGTGTACCACAGGGATCCATTTTATCTCCTCTTTCATTTTATTTATTCATAAATGATTTTACTGGTGCTGTTCCAAAATGTCTTGTATTTCTGTATGCAGACGACACTGTTCTGTTAACGAAACATGTAAGTTACAATAAAGCGCTGTCACTACTACAAGACAGTGTTTATGAGGCTGCGTCATGGTTTACGGATAATTGCCTGGTGATTAATAAAAAACGAAATTAATTTGTTTTAAAAACCCATTGAAAGCAATGGTTACGAATGCACACTTACTTCTTCATGCCCGTGATTACGCCTCCTGTAAGTGTACTCACATTGAATATGTTAATTCTATAAAATATCTTGGTGTATTCTTCGATAGCAACCTGTCCTGGAATGATCATTTGGCTTACATTTGTGACAGACTACGAAAAATCTCGCGGTTACTCTTAAATATTAGATCAATTGCACTCACCAACATCAAAGTGACCATCATGCTTGCTCTTGCGTATTATGGTATCCTACGATATGGCACCACTTTATTTGCTTTCTGTTCTTCGCGATGGCAGCGTCGGGTTGACAATATTTTAAAAAGTATGTTGAAATCCATTGTGTACAATCGTTCCTCAACAGACAATGTAAATTTATTTTCTCTACTTCACCTGCCGTCTTTTAAAGCGTCCTCTAACCAAACTGTTGTAATACGGCATTTCTGGGGCTCTCAGTTCAAAAACGAATGCATTGCCCCTCTTATATTTAGAAAAACTTCCCGCTTTTCTGTACCAATCGTCAAAACACGATATCGCAAAGCTACTAGAAAGGTCCCTACTGTTTTAATTACATCCCCGACAGCGTTTCTTCAGCAACGACTAAACGCATTCTACGAAAGAGCCTAAGGTATCTTTAATGCTGCGTCAGTTATCGCATTATGGGTAAAATCTGTTTAAAATTTTTCAATGCTTATCTTCACATTTCTTCTGTTTAGGTAGTATTGCTTCCGCTAATTTGATTCTTGATTGTTATTGTTTTTAAATGTAGCGTAAATGAGTTAAATGTATTCTCTCTCTGATTGTTTACATGAAAAGCTTTTCAATATGTATGTCATCTCTCGTTTGCCGGTGAGCCGGGCCAAGTCCCACAGGCCACCGTCTGGCTTTGACAGGCCTGTTATTTGTTTTGTACAACTCAAGATGACAATAAAGAATATTATTATTATTATTATTATTATTATTATTATTATTATTATTATTATTATTATTATTATTATTATTATTATCATCTGTAAGTGAATCAGCTCTCGCAGCATATCGTAATACCGACGCCGGAAAGATGATGATGATTGCCGAAGAATGGCACGACATCCCACGAAGCGTGCGGCAGTAGAATTTGTTAAGAAAAAAAACGAAACATATAAAAATGAAGAGAGTGAGACGAGAAAAAGAGAGGGAATGACATGCATAAAAGGTAATCTAAAGGGAAGCAAGGATACTTATGAAAATTTGGTGTATTTTAATTAAATGCCACTTATAGGTAAGTTAGACATATCAACTAGTAATTGATATAGTGAGGGAGAGAAGAAATCACGTGCCTATAGCGAGGTGGTGGGACGCGCTCTTGCGCGGTTGGGTGGCAGTCGCATGCTTCCAAAACGTTTTCAGTGATTTCAAGTAAATTTTAAAGCTTAATCTCATGGTTTGGTTACTCTTCTTTAATATATCATAAAGAAACTTGTTAGTTTATTTTGACCTGGTTTTGAGCATCTCTAGCCTTGTTTGAGGCCTGTACTGATAGCACTTGTATTCGAGCACGATCGTGCCACATGAGATCAATGGACGACAAGAACATGAACGACAAGAACATGAACGACAAGCAAGCCCTTCGAGCACTACGCACTTGAAAACAGGATATCGCTACAATTGATCGGATGAACAACAACAAATACCGCAATGTTCTGTCGATACAGTGCAGTGGGTAGCTACGTCTACGCCATCTATGCAGAGAAAATAATGCCAAGGACACTGTCATACAGTTTCATAATATTACTGTACTTACTGGGTAAAATTGTTTGGCTATAGTCCCGCCGCGGTGGTCTAGTGTCTAAGGTACTCGGCTGCTGACCCGCAGGTCGCGGGTTCAAATCCCGGCTGCGGCGGCTGCATTTCCGATGGAGGCGGAAATGTTGTAGGCCCGTGTGCTCAGATTTGGGTGCACGTTAAAGAACCCCAGGTGGTCGAAATTTCCAGAGCCCTTCACTACGGCGTCTCTCATAATCATATGTTGGTTTTCGGACGTTAAACCCCACATATCAATCAAATTGTTTGAATATAATGTTATTGCACAGATGCCTAATTAACTGCGTGCCACAGTATTAGTTCGCGTGAAGAAAAATGGTGCTTTATTTGTTTTTTTGCGCTTTCATAACTGCGACAGTGCTCGGCTTTTCTCTTACAGAAGGAGGAGCAGAGTTCAGTGACTTTCCACAGAATAATTTCTTGCATTGTTGTAATGAAATAGATAAGAAACCCTTCAAGCTGAATAAAACATTCATGGCTCGTATTACCAGTACATTTTTCTAAGCACTTTGTCGGAAGAGGAAGCATAGGTGCTATAAAGGTGATTGACCTGTATCCAAATTCAGAAGCCACTGTGCCTTGTAGATACGCCTCATTAACAGGCATACCTTTTGATTACCGGCTCACGACAGCACGTCTGCCTGACGGGGTGTAGCATTGTAGATTTTCGATTTCTTTATTTATTTTTATTTATTTATTTTCAATACCTCAAAGGCCCCAGCTAGGGTAATATATGAAGGATGGATATTAATCACGAAAAAACTAGCTCGAGAGTAATCTTGAATTATAAGAGTGTCAGGGCTGTGCACGGTAGATGCAGGCAGACCATTCCAGTCCTTTGCGGTTGTCACTAAGAAAGAGCGAAGATGATCGGTTGTTTGTTCTGGTGGAGGGTATACTGCGCTTGAATGGTTTGTGCGGCTAGATGTGCGATGGACTGGCAGGATGGCTGGAATTGCGATGGGAGCATGATAAAACTTGTGAAAAAGTCGTAGTCGAGATATGTGACGTCATGATTCTAGACTACAGAGAGGTGAGCCCGAATTTTGAGCTTGGAAACACTGGAATTGTAAGAATATCCAAAGTAGATAAATCGTGCAGCGTGGTTTTGAATCTATTTCAGAACGTTAGATAAGTTAGATGGATGAGGATCGCAGATAGAACACGCATTTTTTAGTTTAGGACGAACAAACGTAGTATATGATGTTAATTTAACTGACGGGGGTGCAAGCATCAATTGTATACGCAGAAAACCCAGAGTGCGATTCGCAGAGTTGAATATGATAGCAAAGCGGGCTGACCAGGAAATGTTACTTAAGAATGTGACGCCAAGGTATTTGTAAAATTCAGCGGGTGAGACTGCGAAGCCGGAAATTGTATATTACGCTGACTGGTAATGGGGCCTGCGATGAAAAGATACCAATGAAGTTTTCTTTACGTTTAGAGACATCAACCACTTATCACACCACTATGATATAAGGGTAAAGTCGTTTTGTAAAGTATTATTATCTGCGCTGTTTTTTATGGGACGGTATATGATGCAGTCGTCTGCAAAGAGACGAATGCTAGAAGAGATGTCTGATAGAATGTCATTGATATTGTTACGGGGAGAAGGCGTCTGAAAAATGCCTTTACTTTCGGTAAACAGGCAGGCATACAATATGGAGCCAGGTCTGCACGAGCTCGCCCTCAACATCGTCCTCTTTTCTACAATTTTCATTTGTGGTACCCCGTAGCATCACCCCCGGCGGCGAAAACAGCGTTTCGGTGCTTGGTTGGTCTGAGTAATATCGTTTCAGCCGAGTGACGTGAACAACGTCAGAACACGATCGCGCGCTGGTGGCGTTAAGAGGTTAAATTTCATATGTCACGTCGGTAACTTGGCGCACCACACGGTATGGACCTGAGTACGGTGAAGTCAGCTTTTCGCACAGGCCAACTCGCCGCGATGGCGTCCAGAGAAGGACTGTGTCACCTTGACTGAAGTGGACATCACGATGGCACGCGTTGTAGACCTGTCGTTGTCGTTCCTGCGAATCGCTCAGACGCTGGCGAGCAATCTCACGTGCCTCTAGAGCTCTAGAAATCACATCGCGGGCATACTCTGACGTGTGGACAACGACAGGAAGGAGCGTGTCGAAAGGCAACGTAGGTTCTCGTCCGTACAGGAGAAAAAATGGCGAGAAACCTGCAGTGTCATGCCGAGACGTATTATAGGCAAATGTTATAAATTGAAGGGCGGAGTCCCAGTCACGATGGTCGGAAGAAACGTACATGGCGAGCGTGTCCGTGATGGTTCTATTTAGCCGCTCCGTGAAACCGTTGGTTTGAGGATGATACGCCGTTGTGAACTTGTGCTTTGTAGCGCAAGAGTGCAATATGTCTTGGATAACTTGTGATAAAAAGTAGCGACCGCGATCGGTTAGCAGTTGCCGAGGAGCGCCGTGGTGTAATATGAAGTCTTCTAGAAGAAAGTCAGCGACGTCGGTCGCACAACTGGTAGGAAGGGCCCGTGTGATGGCATACCGAGTGGTGTAATCCGTGGCGACTGCTATCCACTTGTTTTCGCTGGCCGATAAAGGAAACGGTCCTAGTAAGTCAACACCTACCCTATAAAATGGTTCGGATAGGATCTGAATGGGCTGAAGGCGTCCCGCTGGAAGGGTTGCTGGTTTTTTGCGGTGCTGACAGGATTTGCATGAGGCGACGTAACGGCAGACGGATCGGTAAATACCGGGCCAAAAGAAGCGACGTCGAACGCGGTCATAAGTTCTTGAAACTCCCAGGTGACCAGCTGTCGGAATATCATGCAGCTGTGCAAGGACAGTCTGACGCATATGTTGTGGTATGACCAACAGCAGTTCAGGTCCGTCAGGATGCATGCTGTAGTGATATAAGACGTCATCTTGTAGCAGGAACATGCGGAGAGACGGAGGAGTTGTGGGACCACTAAGCCGAAGGATTATATCTCTGAGGTGAGGATCACGGCGTTGCTGATCTCCGATGTTGCTAAACGCGGAAAGTGCCACAACGCAAGTAGACTCATCGCTCTCAGAAAGGTCTGCTGGGTCTACTGGATGACGCGACAAGCAATCAGCATCCTCATGGTGGCGACCTGATTTGTAGACAACCGTGTAGGAATATTCCTGTAGCCATAGAGCCCACCGGCCGAGACGTCCACTAGGATCTTTTAATGCGACAACCAGCATAAGGCGTGGTGATCAGTGACAACCGTGAACGGGCGTCCATACAAATACGGCCGAAATTTAGTCACTGCCCAGACGAGTGCGAGGCATTCGCATTCTGTGATAGAGTAATTTCACTCTGCTGGCGATAAAAGACGGCTAGCGTATGCAATAACGCGCTCGCAGCCATGCTGTCGTTGTGCCAAAACGGCTCCGATTCCGTGGTCGCTGGCGTCGGTACGCACTTCCGTTGGAGCGCATATATCAAAGTGGTCGAGAATCGGTGGCATCGTAAGTCTACTCGTCAGTTCAACGAATGCTCCGGTTTGTTCAGGTCCCCACACAAAAGTCACATTTTTTTTAGTAGTTCCGTGAGCGGTCGTGCGACGTCAGCAAAATTCCGCACAAATCTACAAAAGTAAGAACAAAGGCCCACAAAGCTTCGAACATCGTTCGCAGAGGTCGGCACAGGGAAATCTTTGACGGCACGGATTTTCTCAGGATCGGGACGAACAGCAGAAGAATCGACAAGGTGTCCAAGGACAGTGAGCTGCCGGCGGCCGAAGTGACATTTAGACGAGTTTAGTTGGAGCCCTGCTTTGCGGAAAACCGAAAGAATTGTTGAGAGACGCTCGAGGTGAGTTTCGAAAGTTGGCGAAAAAACAATGACGTCATCAAGGTAGCATAAGCAGATTGACCACTTGAAACCGTGAAGAAGAGTGTCCATCATTCGTTCGAATGTAGCCGGGGCATTGCATAACCCGAACGGCATTACTTTGAACTGATAGAGCCCGTCGGGAGTTATAAATGTCGTCTTTTCACGGTCCAGATCATCAACTGATATCTGCCAGTACCCGGAACGAAGGTTGATGGAAGAGAAATAATTTGCTCCACTAAGGCAGTCAAGAGCGTCGTCTATCCGCGGCAGAGGATACACGTCTTTTTTTTGTAACCTTGTTAGATTTCTGTAGTCGACACAGAAGCGCCAGCTGTTATCCTTCTTTCTCACAAGCACAACGGGCGAAGCCCAAGGACTTGAAGAAGGTTCAATGATGTCTCAGGCAAGCATCTTGTCGACTTTTTGCTGGATCACGTGGCGCTCGGTGGAGGAAACTCGATAGGGTCGCCGGTGTACTGGATTTGCATCACCGGTGTTGATCCGATGCTTTACGACGGTCGTTTGACCTAGGGGTCGGTCGCAGAGATCAAAGACGTCTTGATACGACGCAAGAAGGCCACGAAGCGCAGACACATGCTCAGCCGGGAGATTAGAGGCAATCATTCCAGTTATGCAGTCTAGTGTACTGCGCGACTGAATACTTTCAGATGACGGTGTATTCTCTGTTAAGGCCGATATGTGGTAGTCGCCGGCCGGGGCAAGGGTTGCAAGGGATATTCCTCGTGGCAGCACTTCAGAGCAAAGTCCAAAGTTCACAATAGGGAGACATGCCACGTTGTTCTTCATTGTGATGATGGTGTGGGGGAACGCAACATTGAGCGAACAGAGTACTGTAGGATTAGGCGAAATGACATAATCGCCGTCAGCCACAGGTGGATCAGAAGAGACGTCGATATACGTCACAGCTCGACAAGATAGGCGAACAAAGTCGGCGGAGCATAGCTTTGGCGGCGCAGGATCAGGAGGGTCAAAGGCGTGTGGTAGGACAAGCTGAACAACACCAGCAGAACAGTCAATTAGGGCGGAATGCTCCGACAGAAAATCGAGTCCCAATATGATGTCATGTGGGCAGGGGTCCAGTACGTAAAACAGAACAGTGGTATGACGTCCAGCAACAGTGACACGGGCGGCACACATCCCGGTGACCACTGGTGTTGCACCATCAGCTACTCGGACAAGAGTGATCGGAGCAGGAGTGAGCACTTTCTTGAGTCGAGCACAAAGGCTGGAGTTCATTACTGATATGTGAGCGCCGGTGTCAATGAGTGCTGCCACAGAAGTACCGTCAACATTTACTTTAATCAAGTTGTTGTGTCCGGGTATCGTGTGTAGAGGAATTATGGGTTGGGTCGTCGAAGCAGGCTCACCTCTAGGAGCTGCGCCCGTCAGTTTTCCGAGGACTGGTGGTAGGAGGGTGAGGGGAGCGACGTCGGTTAGTTGAGCGGGACATGCGTCCAGGGGGGCGACGGGGTGCGGCTTGGTTGGGTGGGCCTGGATGGCGAAGCATCATCTTGTGCCGTGTAGATCGGCATCCGAGAGCCAGCAGATGGGCGTCGGTTGTTGGCGTAATGCGACCATGGGTGCCAACCCCAGGAAGTGCGGCAATGACGTGAAATATGGCCCACTCGTCCACAGTTGAAGCAGATCGGCTTGTCATCGGAAGTTCGCCATTCTGCGGGGTTCCGGTGACGTGGGCGGTTGTTCGGTCCGCGGAACATATTAGGTGTACTGGGCAGTCGGTAGTCAGGTCGGTTAATGGGGCATAGCGTCTGAAGTCCGGCGTTGGCCAGTTCCTGGCGTACGACACTCTTGATTAATGAAATCGTGGCGCGAGAATCGTCAGGGGCCTGGACTTGGTCAGACAGGGGAGATGCTGCCTCGATTTCGTGGCGCACGACGCGCACGATATTGTCGGAAGCAGCAGGGGCTGGTGCCAAACGGGCGTCCTCACAGGTTGATGTTGCAGCCGTGTTGGGAAGACGCGAAAAGTGTGGAGTGATACGGCGACTTTTCGCGCCTTCGAAGCGTCGGCATTCATTAATAACGTCGTCTACGGTCGATGAGTTTCGAAATACGAGGAGATTGAAGGCGTCATCGGCGATTCCTTTGAGGATGTGCGCAACCTTTTCAGATTCCGGCATCTTGTCATCAACCTTCCGGCAGAGGGCGAGCACATGTTGTATGTATGTAACGTACGACTCGGTGCCGGACTGGAGTCGGGACGCTAGTTCTTTCTGCGCAGCACGATGACGCCCGATGGGCTTGCCGAAGAGATCGATGAGTTTCTGCTTACAGATGTCCCAATTCGTGATATCTTCCTAGTGGTTGGAAAACCAATCTTTAGCTGTACCATCAAGGTAGAAAATAATATTGGCCAACATGAGCGTCGGATCCCAGTTGTAAAGAGCGCTCACCCTTTCGTACAGCTGAAGCCATTCCTCCACGTCAGTACTGTCACTGCCCGAAAATGTGCCTGGGTCACGCGGTTGAGTCAGGACGACGGTGCGGTTAGTAGCAGCTGGATGCGGTGCTGTTGGTTGCTGCGTAGTTGGACGAAGCACGGTTGGGGTAGTATCCGAAGAATCCTCGTGTTCGTTTTGATCAGGCATCGCACAGGCAGCCAAGGAACGTCCGCTGTGTAGAATCGTCGTGGTGTTGACTGTGGGAAGACCCGCACTCTCCACCAAAATGTTACGGGGAAAAGGCGTCTGAAAAATCCCTTTACTTTCGGTAAAGAGGCAGGCATACAATATGGAGCCCGGTCCGCACGAGCTCGCCCTCAACATCGTCCTCTTTTCTACAATGTTCATTTGTGGTACCCCGTAGCAATATAAAGAGAAAAAGTAATGGTCCGAGCACTGTACCTTGCGGCACACCACAGATTACACAGAAACGGCTAGATGAGACAGAGTTAGCATGCACATTCTGTTGGCCATTGGTAACAGAACTTCGAATCCAATAGAATACATTTGTAATGTTTAAACGAGAAAGTTTTAGCAGCAGCTGGTTATGTAGAACTTTGTCGAAAGCTTCTTCAAAGTCTAAGAGGGCATCAACAGGTATGGACCACTCTATGCCAATCGACCCAGTCATTTTGGTAGCCATCTAACATGCATTAGACGCAATTATGCTAGCTTGCTGGATGGAAAGCAGTGAATCGCTAGAATACTTCAGAAGAAAAATTTTGCTCTCGTAGGTGCCTTCTGAACTTACCAGAATATTGTCTGAGTGTTGTTTGGGAAAACATTTTTTTAAAGTAGCGTTCTTTCTTTTTTCGAAGTCGAAGTTGGTCTCATCGAGAATTCATCAGACACGTGTTGCAAAACATCTAATCGCAATATAAGATATTGCCAAGTCACCTTGCCAGAGTCTGTGCAGAGTTTCGACACGAGAACACGAGGCTATAAAAACACAAGTCGACGAAATTATCCAGCCTTCAAAAAGACCATGGGCGTCACCAGTGGTGCTAGTGAAGAAAAAGGACGGAACACTACGCTTATGCGTTGACTATCACCGAATCAACAACATAACGAAGAAGGACGTATACCCTATCCCCCGAATAGACGACGTCCTTGGTCGACTCCACAACGTCAAATACTTTTTATCGACGGACCTCAAGACAGGCTATTGGCAGATTGAAGTAGATGAGAGAGACCGAGAAAAAACTGTGTTTATAACACCAGACGGCCTTTCAAGTTCAAGGTCACGCCCTTCGGTCTTTTCTCGGCATCTGCGACTTCTCAACGCGTTATGAACGCAGGGCTAGCAGGATTTAGGTGGCAGACTTGTCTCGTTTACTTGGACGTCGTCATCGTGTTTTCCTCAAGCGTTGACGATCTTCTTCGGCGTCTTGAAGCTGTACTTCAAGCCATCAAGACTTCCGGACTCACCCTGAAGCCACAAAACTGCCGCTTTGCGTACGGGGAACTTTAGTTCTTTCGCCGTGTGATAAGCAAGTCCGGAGTCAGACCTGATCCGCAAAAGACAGCCGCCATCGTTGCATTTCCACCGCTCACCGACAAGAAGACTGTGCATCGATTTCTCGGCCTGTGCGCCTATTACAGTCACTTCGTCAAAAACTTTGCCCGCATCGCCGAGCCACCCACTAACCTTACGTGGACTGACGTCGAGTTAAAGTGGGAAACCTTACAGGAGGAAGCATCTGGGGAACTAACACGACGCTTACAGATGCCTCCGTTACTCTCGTATTTCGACGGAAACGCCGAAAGAGAGTGAACACTGATGCAAGCCGCGTAAAACACAGCGCCTTCCTGGTGAAGAAAACTGACGGACTGGAAAGGGTTATTAGTTACGCTAGCCGGTCATTATCGAAGGCAGAAAGCAATTATTACACAACAAAAAAGGAGTGCCTTGTCACCATGTGGGCGACGTCAAAGTTTCGTCCTTACTTCTACGGCAGGCACTTTAAAGTCGTGAGCGACCAGCACGACTTGTGTTGGATAGCTAACTTGAAGGACCCTGAAGGTCACCTCACCCGATGGAGCCTGATACTTCAGGATAACGACATTACCGTTATCTACAAGTACGGCAGAAAACACGTATTCCGACGCCGACGGCCTGTCGCGAGCCCCCGTCGACGCACCACCGCCCGAAGACCTGAATGACGATTCCTTCTTGAGAATGATAATTGCCGACGACTTCATTAAACGCTAGTGGGATGACTCGGAACTTATGTGAGGCTACTCAAATACCTCGAGGGCAGGACACCGAAGGCATTCAAGGGCACTCCCGAAGATGTACAAACGGGCATTTGCGTCATTTTCACTGCGAAACGGCCTTCTTCAGAAGAAGAACTTTTTGCCGCTTCGAGTCAAGTACCTCCTTGTGGTGCCTTCAGCTATGTGACCAGCACTCCTCCAGGCTCTGCACGATGATCCAAAGGCAGGACACCTTGGTGTTTCCCGCACGCTTGCGAGGATATAAGAAAGGTACTACTGGCCACGCCTCAGTACCGCCGGCGTCGCTTGTTACGTGGGGACATACCGAGACTGTCAGCGACAAAACACACCACATACAAGGCCTTCAGGCTTTCTTCAGCCCATCCCACCACCTCGCCAACCGTTCCAACAAATCGGGATGGACCTACTGGGGCCGTTTCCAACGTCGAACTTGGAAAACAAATGGATCGTAGTAGCTACCAGTTACCTCACCCGCTACGCCGAAACAAAGGCCCTACCCAAAGGTAGCACCGAAGAGGTAGCCAAGTTCTTTTTTGAAAACATCGTCCTTCGCAATGGCACCCCAGAGGTTGTCATCACCGATAGAGGTACGGCATTTACTGCTAAATTGACTCAAGCGCCCTCGAGACATAGCCAGACAAGCCACCGCTGCACCACCGCCGCACCACCACCTACAAATGGTCTCACCGAGCGGCTAAACAACACAATCGCCGACATGCTGGCCATGTATGTCGACGTCGAACACAAGATGTGGGACGCCATCCTTCCGTACGTAACCTTCGCATACAACACGGCCGTGCACGAGACGACGCAGATGCAATGGTACAAGTTGGTCTACAGAAGCTTGAACCCTGCAACGACGCTTGACGCAATGCTGCCCAACGTCGCTGACGAAGAAAACCTCGACGTCACCACCTACCTTCAGTGCGCTGAAGAAGCCCGTCCACTCGCCCGCCTGCGCATCACGAATCAGCAGATGACGGACCACCGCCGTTACAATCTTCGGCAACGCTTCGTGGAATACCAGCCCAGTCAACGTGTTTGGGAATGGACGCCGATACGCCTACGTGGGCTCAGTGAAAAAAAAAAAACTCCCAAGCATTTCCCCGAAGGTGAACATGGTAAGTGCGAATGGACGGGGTGATGCTATGAGAGGTAGTGAAGTTAAAATCCGTTGGCATTCGCCAGTGAGTTAATGTAAACTCCCCCGTGTGATCACATTGCGATTCCCAAGAAACATTAGACTCTCTCGGGAAATCTTGGTGAGTTTACGCGTATATGTGAGAGTGAATTCGCACTATATTGATGTTTATGTCCGCGGCCCACTTCGCCCGCTTGCGCTCGGCATCACGGGCCCTTCGCCGCGCTGCCTTGTCTTTAACCGGCGTGACATCTTCAACGACGCGCGCAATGCTCATATTAGAATGCATTGTACACGTTGTTGGAGGTATCGCAGTCGAGGTTGATGCCTCCGATGGGTCCGTACCTATCACGACTTGCCAATCTCGAGCAAGCCGTGGCTGCGTGGGCACGCGTAGCCACGGAGCGGAGGGCGGATGTCACACACCACGTGATTGCGCGCGCTCCGCCCTCCACTCCGTGGCTACGCGCGCGCAATCACGTGGTGTGTGACATCGCTGCGCCATTGCTACAGACGCTCCTTTCCGCTCCTCGCGCCGTTGCTAGGGGAGAGGAGGAGGCGCACCGTGAACGACGGATTCAGGGTCGCTTATAAAGTGCATTCGCACTTAAAACTTCTGCGACGGTACTTCGGACGATACAGGATAGTATGACGTCTCGGCCCACTCGACTACAAGGTTGTCCCCGACGGCATTACGAGCTCTCAACGGCGCCGATCGCGACCGGAAGTCGTCCATGTCATGCGCCTCAAGCCGCATCATGATCGTTAGCGAACAAAAAGAGTGTATTTTGTTGTTGTTGTAATATTGTTGCTGTATCGTACTTCATTTGTACTTTCTTACATTATTATTGCACTTTCACTTTCTGTGAAAGCATCGGGACGATGTCTTTTTCAGAGGGAGGCAATGTCACGCTCCTTTCCTCGAGCTTTGTAATCACCCCCGTTATACTACCTTCAACGTAAACTGCGCTTGCGATGTTCGAAAAGCTTTGAGGCTGTAGTAGATCGTTTCGTTAAGATTACGCCGACTTCGGGAACATTACAGATTATTCTGGAACCTACGGCGCCGCTAGCGATAACTCTAGAACATTTCATGGCAAGTGTTTAAATGCTGACGCGCTTCGCCGTTTGCCTGTTGATCAAAGGCCGACGCCCTGCTCGCAGTTATCAGTGCCATTGTCTTGCTGTAATCTGACTTTCTTTTGACGTGGGCACAAGTTAGGCCTGAATAAACAGTTTATTATCCGACCACCCAGTCTCCTGCCTTCAGCGACGTGACGACCCCATGACAGTGTGCGCTCAAAACAAACCTAACTACCCCATACCGGATACACTCTGTTTAATGTTGGTAAAGGTTATTATGAGTCCCGTATACCTACACCATATTCCAAAAACGTGCGAATAAAGGTGTGGCGCGCTTAAAAATAAACGTTATAGGCATGGATGACTTCAATGAGCATTCCTCTTCGTAAAAAAATTAGCCCGAATCTACACGTTACACTGTAAATGTCGTCGAAAGACGATAGCCTTGCGTCTGGAGAGAGTGAACAAAACGTTTATTTGATGTTCTGCGCAAGAAAATTGGTAAATGGTATTCTGCAGGCGCTGCGTTAGAGTGCCTCAAACGTGTAACGGAGGCGAACAAGTGCATCTAGGCACGTTACACACGAGCGCCATCTGGCAGTTATTTTCGAAAACGAAGGCATGCGCGACCGCGGATAAAGATGCAAGCGAATCACGGAGGTGGTAAGGTGTAGAATGCAAAGTGACGGGCAGCTGTCACCACCGTGCCGTCGTAGTAAAGCGTTGGAAACACATTCTTGAGCATCGCGTTGCACTGTCAGCGCAGCGCGTTAAACGCTACAGTCCTTAGAGTGTTTTGTGTGTGTGCTCCTCTAGTATAAAGGCAGACATACAAAACATAGACATGTTGTTAGGCGCCTCAAATATGCGCAATATTTGCTTTTTAATTGACCATCGCACAACTATGAACGTTAAATCTTAAGCAATATTGATGGGTGATGCGGATGGGGTAGGCCGTTTGGTGCCGTTTGAGGTATCGTTAGGGCGGAAAACAGGCAAATGTACAGACAGACATACAGGCAGACCAAAATTTTTCAGTCGAAGGTCACCAAGAAAGTCTATCGTCTTTAAAATATACCAAAAGGGGGAAAAGAGCTTTTGCAGGTTTGCTATACGACTATCTATGAGCCTCCTAGAAACATGCGAAGCTTCTGAGAACATTCTTACCTGAAAACAATGGGAGGCGGTTGTGTTTCTGTATTGTTGGTGCACAGCACATGTGCGAGGTGTGAGATACAATATTCAGCTGCCTTATTCACTGATTTATTGGCTTTGCGTTGTGTGCTGTTGCCGCGTATTCTTCATTTGGTTCTTTTTGGTTTCAAGGCATGGTCGTAAAGGAGCTTTTTGTACTTCTCTTGGCCTCATATTCCACCACGTTGGAATGTAAGCTACCTGTCCTCAGCCTTCGAGTTTTGAGTATCCAAAAGGTAAGTTTGTTTTTGTATCAGAACTTATCGAGGTTTCATCGAATATGGCTTATAATTATTCTTCTCACAGCAATATCGAGTACTAGATTCGAGAAGTGGTATGAAAAATTGGCAGATCCCACGTACAGCGGGAATCGATGATATGCGAAGCACGAATGAAAAAGCTTGATATGTCACTTTAAAATGAGCACAACGTTACGACGCGAATGTAAATTTGTCGTGCATGACTTTCATGTCATGATTATCATGTTTGTACGTGTCATTTACCTTCGTCATCTATTCACGTCACCTGACACCAAATATGGTATATGTTGAGCTAGCAAAACTGCCGAGAACGCATCATGACCGTGGTACGTTGTCATGTTCATACATGACACGCGTGTCATGATAATCATGTTTGCAGCAGTCGATATTTTGGTCATGCATTGAAGTCATGTAAAGCCAAATTCGGTATATGTGGAGCTAGCGAAACGGCCGTGATCATGCAATGAGCGTTGCATGTGGTCATGCTTTACATGACATGTATATTGTGATTATCATGTTTGGACGTGTCAATTACCTTCGTCGTCTATTGACGTCACGTGATACCGCATTTGGTCTATGTGGAGCTAGCGAAACGGCCACGAGCACATCATGAGCGTGGTATGTTGTCATGTTCTCACATGACACGCATGTCATGATTATCATGTTTGCACAAGTCATAAACCTTCTTCATTCATTGACGTCATGTAACACCAAATTTGGCATATGTGGAACTAGCGAAACGGCCATGAGCACATTATGAAGGGCTCAATATACTCCGACGTAACGTTTACGCGCGCGCTCGCTGGGCGCAGCGATGCGAGCACTGCATTAGAGAGTTTTAGCAGAGCGGGCCAGCGGCCAGCGGAACGGAGCGGACCAGCGGAAACGCCACTGCGCATGCGCCAGTACGCTGAGGCGGCGAGCGGCTTTACGGCGCTGCGCGCTCGCCCGCTCGTTTCGTCATCCCAGCGCAGCGCGCAGCGGCGGCCGGGCGAGCGAGCGTAGTTATTCAAAATGGCTGCCTCCAACGGTCGCGGTGTCGCGTCGCCGGCCGTGGTCGCATCGAACGCTTCTGAAACAAAAATGCAACCAGCTAAAAAGCCCCGGAGGTGCTTCAGTGCTCACGAGGACCTCTGTTTTCTTCGGGAGGTGGCCGCGGCGAAGCCGTTTGGCGATGACATCAAGTGGGTGCATGTTCTCGCTGCGGTGAATCGGGCGGTGGGCCGGGAGCTCACCCTAAGAGGTATAAAAGATCGTGTAGACATTTTGCTGGGATACTGGAAGCTGCAGAACTCCAAACCACCAAATTGGCGCAGCACCACAACACATAAGACAACACCACCACAACACGTAAGTAGAGAAACATCTCCAGTGGGATCACATTTCCTACACGTAAACTCAAATACAACTTTATTTAAAATACAATGGTTCAGACTCGAGGACGCCTAAGGTTGTAGATTATTTATTTATTAGGAGGTAACGGCAAGACATCACTGCGCACCAGCATTTTTCCTGCGACGAGGGGTCTAAAACGGGTAGTTCCAGCGAAAACACGTTCGGCTGGTTAACAATTTTGAAAACTGCTTTTCAAATGTAAGTGTATGTCTTGCCGGAACAATACGGGTAATTTCATTGAAAATGAGATACTGTCGTGTTGTACCTAGAAGTCCTCAGGTAATAGAATCTTAATTCTTTGATAAATTGTCGGCTTCATTGCATGTGTCATGTTTTTTTTTTTTTTAAGTGTGAAAGGATCCAGCGTCAAGTGTAAACCTGACAACACCATACGGTATGCAATTCTTCAATAAAGTCTTTGTTTTCGAAGCTGCTTGTCATGGAACATTACCGTGGGGCAAAGCGAACCTCGAGAACTGGTGGTTCAAGGCCCAAGTGTAGGAATACGTCGACACTGTACACACATTTCGCACTGTACAGAGGGGACTTACATGCATGGGAAATTACATGACACTGCCAGTAATGTTGTGGCATTTAACACAGTATAGTGGAAACGCTTGTAACAATACGAAATCAATTTCTCCATACGAAGAAACACAGGAATGTCAGTTTTTTGCACTTTTCGCTCAGCAGATTTCATTCACTAGAATGTCATAACAAGTAGCGTACGTTTAATACAGCAAATGACAGCCACAAGATCATTTTAAAGCATGGCTCGCCAACGAACTTTGTTTCGATAACTGTGGTTGGTTGTACAACACTATTTGTGGGCAAGGTAAACTTCAAGCTGTGGTGGTTCAAGGCCGAAGTACTGCGATACCTGGGCACCATACAAGCAAGTGTGACAGTTTGCGAGGAGTGCGCTCGCTTTGTATATGCGTGGAAGGTTCTGAAGGTAGAGTTTCTGGTTTTTTTTTTTTTGAAGTCCACGAAGGCAAACAGTCCGACAATTTTTCCAAAACCCCACTCCACAGCCTGCCTCACACTACTCATGGCTTTGTTGAAAGCTAATTGTTCAGGAGTCAGGAGAGCTCCGCCATGGGGCTTGAGCAGAAGGGGCCGCAACGGGTAGACAGGGTCCCCGTAGATGCAGCAGTCGTGACCTTGAACGAGGTTTTGTAGCTTCGTATACGCGGCGCTGTTTCCAAAGTTACCTGAAAGAATAAATTACGATTAGCTGGAGCTGCGCCCGTTCCTAGCAGGGAAGGAGGAGGCGAGTGACGTTCAGCAGCGGTTTGATCCACCAGCTGTGCTTGTCATTTACTCGCCTGAATCGTGTTTGCTGCCGGGGTATGATCCGTCCAACTGGCAGATCATGCCATTTGGGCACATTATAGCTTGGTACTTCAGGGCGTGGACTCTCTTGTGGCCACTGAAGTACACTTTCTGGTTCCTTGTTGGTCGGCATATTGGCTGCGCCGTGCCATCGATGAAGGCCCAGCAATTTGTCAGCGGGGCACCTTTCGCGTGAACGGCCTGAAAAAATATTGAACGAATATGTCAGAAAGTTGTAATTGCGAATGTACAACTCTAATTATTTTCGCTTGCCTGTGAGAACTCTTCCAGGGTGTCCAGGTTCAGCCACGTGTGGTTATTAACGTCGTCCAGAAGGTGGAAGAAGTTGTCCTCGATGTGCCTGAGCACTTCGTTCGTCAATGACGATATGGTCGAGCTGTGTCGGGCGAAAAGGTGTTCCAGATCGCGCAGCCGGTTTGGGTAGGCTAGTCTTCTTAGCGTGATGCAAAGGGCCTCGTCGCCGGGAACTGACACCCTCTGCGGAGTTGTTACCTTGTCAGGTATGCACAAGGCTCTCTGTAGCCTGGGTACATCGTCCTTTTCCAACCGAAAGTACGTTCTGAACACGCCACTGTCGATCGCATCAATGTCCAAAAGACCTCGCATGGAGAGTGGGTCACGCCGTGTCTCGCCCAGAACTTCTAAGCACAAGACGTCGACTATTTCGGACCATTTCAACCGAGTCAGGAGCAGGGGGTCCTGCAGTATGCTCTGGGGCATTGTTCAAAGCAGTTATCAGCGGCAATTTGCAGCGGCAAGCCACACACTGTCTGTTAAAAAGCGCGGCAACAAACAGCTGGCTTGGAGCTTCGACTTCAGTTGGCGTTGGTGACGTACTTTCCTCAGTTTAACGACTTCGCTAAAAGATACAAATCACCGTTAAAGTAAAATAATATGTACTGAAACATAAAATTCGTGTTTGTATTGTGGTTTTAGCATCTAAAAATAAACCTTTACTTTTTTTTCCTATCAGGGTAGTTCAAATTTGAATGGACAGATGGCGCAGTACAACGCTTCGCTGGGGGCAGCAGCCGATCGCTCAGCTAAAACTCTTTTTTTCGCGCGTCGTTCCGCTGGCGCTGCGCTCGTCCGCTCCGGTTCGCTGGCCGCTGGCCCGCTCTGCTAAAACTCTTTATTGTCTGACGCCAGGCGAAACCGGTGTGACCAGCGTCCGTCGGCGCGGCCCAGTGGCAACCAGCGCGAAATGCGACATGCTGCGTTTCGCGCCGATTGCGTTACTTGATAGCACGGCGTCTGCCTCTTTTCGCGACGGAGGGAGGCCGGGCGCGATCGAACGCGCATGTGTCAAAGCAACACAGCGCGGCAGAAAGCCAAAGCAACACATTGTGGCGCTGCGATGGATGTATGGATTGGATGGATTGATGTGGTTGTACCCTTTAGATCGGACGGCGGCTCACGCCACCTAGCCGTAATACTTAGTGAACCAACAACTAGATTTACCTTTTTTTTCTCCTTTAAATAGTGAAGTTGAGGACTGGTACTTTGCACTGAAAGGTTTAATTTTGACCCGCGCCTTGACTTTAGCCACCAATCAGATAACCTCCTTCTAGTTAATTATACACGCTTAAAGTATATTTTGTTCTCCCTGTCCTTAAACACCAGTGCTTTGAAAAACTCTGTGCCATCATCATGAACTATAAAGTGAAGCCCTTTGCAGAACATTATCAAGTGTTCGGGAGTTTCGATTGATTGATTTATGGGGTTTAACGTCCCGAAACCACCATATGATTATGAGAGACGCCGTAGTGGAGGGCTCCGGAAATTTCGACCACCTGGGGTTTTTTAACGTGCACCCAAATCTGAGCACACGGGCCTACAACATTTCCGCCTCCATCGGAAATGCAGCCGCCGCAGCCGGGATTCGATCCCGCGACCTGCGGGTCAGCAGCCGAGTACCTTAGCCACTAGACCACCGCGGCGGGGCGTTCGGAAGTTTCCTCCTCCTCTATACACGCACTGCATACCATGTCTACCCCTTCGTATTTGCCGTGGTATGTCTTGGTTCGCAATACTCTCGTCCTGCCCTCAAACAATAGAGAACTGCCCCGAGTATTATCATAGATTCTTTCCTTGGCAATTTTCTGCTTAAAGGTTCGATAGATCTCTAGTGCGGACTTCTTAATCATGCCAATTCTCCACATATTGGTCTCTGCTTCCTGCACCTTCTTCTTAACCGACAATTTTTTTTGGTTTGGCCCAGTGCTGTTTTCTAAGTATTTACCAGTCAATTTTCTGGGGCGCTTCCTCCATTTTGTATCAACATTCTTCATGTACAAGTAGCTCAAAACCTTCTTAGCCCCAACGCTCCTCCCCCATTTATCTCAATCGCTTCCCAAGTTTTATCTTGCAGCTGGCTTCCCTGCCCTCAGAGGATGTCCATCCCATATCCACTTGTAATCCCTGATTTGGTGTATTCCCGTGATCTCATAAAGCAAGCCTACTTATTCCACGTTGCTTAATTTCTAATTTTGCTTGAACTTCTGATCTCATGCACAAGACCACATTGCCGAATGTCAGACCAGAAACCATGACCTTTTTTCCATATTCCTCTCACAACATCATACCTATTGTAATTCCACAGTGCCCCGTTTTTCATCACTGCTGCACTTCTGTTACCTTTAGTCGTAACGTATATTTCGTGTTCTCTTAGGTACTCGGTCCCATTGCTTATACATACGCCCAGATATTGGTATTTATCTGTTATCTCTAGCGTGACCACCTGTATTCTAATCTCACTACCTTCATTATCATTAAAGATCATGACTGCAGGTTTTTCCTTACCGAATCTGAAATGTAACCCATCTCCCTTATTACTGCAGATGTCCATTGATCTCTGCAATTCTTCCTTGTTGTCGGCCATTAGCACTATATCACATGCGTGCATCAATGCTAGTAGTGCCTGTTCAATGAGGTTTCCTTGTTTGACGAAAGAGAGGTTGAAGCCAAGTCCTTTACCTTCTAATTTGGCCTGCAGTCCTTGAAGGTACATTTTGAATAACAAGAGTCACAGAGGACACCCCTGCCTAATCCCCCGTTTTACCTCTGTGGGCTTGGATACCTGTTTTTCCCACTTTATAACTACCTTGTTGGTTTTATAGATATCCTTTAAAAGATTAGTGACTCCATCTTGCACACCTAGAGTGCCCAGTATTCTCCACTGTAACATTCGCCCAGCTTGCCATGCTCTTTCGTTTGGCTTTCCTTTTGTTTTTGCCACCCTCTGATTGGTTCGACAGCGCATAAAAAGCGCGTCGCTGAATGAATAAAGCGCGTTTATCTCCTGGCACTGCTTGCGTCGTCTGTTCCTCGGCTCCCGTTGGTCGTTTCAGACGCCGAATATGTAACAGCTGGTGGCAGCGGTGGCAGCGGTTTGGAGCGTGCAACGGCGGTGGCCCTTGGCGTCCGTTTGGTGAGAGTATGGCTTGTTTGACTTCATTGGGAGCATTACCGACATTTTCTTGGTAGTAGATGATTTTTTGACATTGCTAGATTTAAGTATTACGTGTAAGAGTTACTTTTGTTATCAGCAGTCATGAATCTCGAGTCTTTAACGAAGCCCAACCTTGTGTTGCTAGCTGAAGAATTAGGCATCAAAGTTCAGAAGTCAATGCATAAGCCTAAAATTATTGAGGCAATATCCACCTGCGGAGTGGAAGATGACGAAGTACAGGATTTTTGGAAGACAGTCTCTGCAATCGAAAGAGCAAGAGGTAGAACTTAAGTTGAAGAAGATGCAACTGCAGAGCCTTGAATGCAATGATAGCGTCGACATGCGCGGGTACATGCAACCTTTCAAAACTGGCAGAGACATCACTTTGTATCTCGACAACTTCGACAGAACGTGTATTAGGGCAGCACTTCATAAAGAAACCTGGTCGCAACGCCTGTTGACATTGCTTCCCAACGAAGCAGCCGACATAGTCGCGATAATGAAAGATGAAGATGCAAGTGACTACGAAAAAGTGAAGCTTCAGCTCAGGAAAAGGTACAGCTTGTCAACAGAAGTCCTGAGGATGAAGTTTTGTAACACAAAGCGCAGTTAAGGGGAGTCATACTCCAAGTTCGGCTACAAATCCATAAGCTTGTTAGAAGAATGGCTTAAAAGCGCCAACGCAAACGAGGACAAGCAACGCGTGATTGAACTGATTGCACTAGACCAATTTTATGCATCGATTCCGGAGCAAATGCGCCTGTGGATTCAGGACAAGCCAAACGTCGAAACGTTGCAAATGGCAACTAGTTTGGCTGAAGAGTACTGTTCCCGTAGGATGGAAAGTTCGGAAGACCTGCGAAAGAAACCGTCAAGAGCTTTCAAGAAATTTCAGAAAGGAGCGAGAGAAAGCAACCAAGCGAAACCCGACAACGTTCCCCCCCCAAGGACACACGGTCAACCCGAGCGAACTCAAGAGTTCCAAGTTTGAAGAAAAACGGCCATTGACCTGTTACAAATGCCATCAACCAGGCCACATCACCACAGGCAGCCTAATGTGTCTGCTAATTTGCTAACGGAGGACAGCGGCACGTATGACATGGCGGTGAACGGCATCAGTTGCAAGGTTCTGCATGATACAGAAGCGACATTTGATATCGTACACCCGTCATTTGTTCAGCCCGATCACTTCACAGGATCGTGTGTGTGGGTGCGTCAGGCACTAGAGCCCGACCCGAAGTGCTTGCCGGTCGCAAGAATTGAAATTCAAGGTCCTTTTAGTCTGGAAATTCCAGACTGAAGCGGCTGTTTCGGACAAGCTCCCTCGAAAAATCCCGTACATTTTTTCTAACAGATCAATTAGAGACATGCAAAATGCAGAAATGGAACTTTATTCGAGCCCCGTAATGGTGATCACTAGGTCCCTCACTAGAGCGCACACAGCCAGCGCTACTCCTGCCGCCGAAATTGCAGCTGACAGTGCCGACAGTGCTCCGGCGCGAATTTCTTGCAATAAGCGCAGGCGCCCCAGCCACGCCAGCCACTGAAAGCACTGATAACACCACTCCCGTCGCTTCCGCGTCCGGAGGCGAATCGATAAGCCGAGTCAGTGAAAATTTTCAGCTTCTGGCCAAGGTTGACAAAAGCGCTCTCAAGATAGAGCAGGCTAACGACGAGTCACTGCAAACGTGCTGGGAAAGATCGACACGGAAACAAAAAAGGACCAGTGTCGTTAATTGTCGATGACGGCCTCTTGTACAAAAAATTTCAGAACAAAAATGGTCGATGTTTCGAGCAGCTTGTAGTTCCCCAAAAGTATCGCGTTGCGCTGCTGTGTTTTTGTTCACAGCGACAGCTGGGCTGGTCATTTAGGAATAAACAAGACCAAGAGCAGGCTGCTGAATGATTACTTTACTGGCCGATGTGCTTCAAAGACTCCGAGAACTGGGTGCGTTCCTGCAGCATTTGCCAAAGGACGGGACGGTTAAACGAACGACTCGAGGCGCCTTTGGTTGAAGTACCTTTGATGGGGGAACCTTTTCGCAGATTGGTAGGCGACATTGTCACCCACGTCCACTACCCTTACCAGTAACAGCGGAAGGCAATAGGTACTTGCTTACGCTCCTTTGCCCCGCGACGAAGTTTCCCGAAGCAGTGGTGCTTCCGGAATTAAGCCCCACAACAGTTGTTAACGCGCTACTCGCTGTATTTGCCAGAATTGGATTCCCCAGTGAAATCTAATGCGACCAAGGATCTGTTTTCACAAGCGCACTTACCACGACATTCCTCAAGAGCTGCGGCATATCCATTCACCACAGCTCTGTCTACCATCCGCAGAGTAATTCGGTCGAAAAACTTCATTCAGTAATGAAGCGAATTCTGCGTGCGCTCTTCTTCGAGAAGGGCACTGAATGGGACGCGGTGATTCCCGCGATGCTCTTTGCTCTACGCACCGCTACTCACGAAGCGACTGGATTCATGCCGGCGGAACTCGTTTACGGCTGAGCGCTTCGTTCCCCTCTAACGTTGTTGAAGGAAAAGTGGGAAGACAAATTCATCGACAAAACGGTGTTTGATTACGTGCTAACGTTGTTGAAGCGCCTACGTGAATCACAGAAATTGGCGCACATCAAGATGGCTGAAGCTCAACAACGCTCAAAAGTGTACTAAGACAGATCCGCACGTGCACGAACCTTCAAGGAAGGCGACAAAGTACTTATCCTGAAGTCGTCAAAGGCAAATAAACTGGAAGTAGCATGGGACGGGCCAGTCACTGTTAAACAGAAGTTCTCCGACACCACTTATTTAGTCACGACGCCCGGCCAGCGCAACGATGTGACGCTCTAACTCTGCAATCTTATGAAGCCCTTTGTCGAACGCATGGAGACGCTGAGCATCGTCTTAAACGAACCAGAGGAAAGAAATGTTCCAGTCCCTCAATTGCCGACCCCTTGTTCTTCCCCGTCAACTGAAGACATATTTGAGTATGTAGCTACACAAGCCTCTTTAACAGTCGAACAAAAAAAGCTGTTGAAAATGCTTATCAGCAACTTCAGCGATTTATTCAGCCTCCACCCCGGCAGAACAAACCTTGTCGAACACGACATCGAGTTGACATCTTACCAACCCTTCCGAACCAGGATGATTTTCACCCCGTCATGAGAAGCTGTTGAACGATTGCGTTCAAAACATGTTGGCCCTGGGTCTAATCGTGCCGGGGGAGTGCAAATACGTGTCACCAATGTTTATCGTAGAAAGTCCTGGCAAAGAACCCCTACCATGCATTGATTATTGAAAATTTAATGCGATTACAAAGACCAATTTGTTTCCCATTCCTAATGTCGAAAGCCTGATCGAAAAAGTTTCCGCAGCCCGGTATGTTTCCACGTTGGATCTATAGTCCGCGGCTTCTGGCAAGTGCCACTCACGGAAAACTTCATGACTCCGACAGGCACATATCGGCCACTTGTGCTGACTTTTGGTCTCAAGAACGCATCGTTCGTACTTTCAAAACTAATGAATCAGGTGCTCGCACGCACAGAGTCATTTGCTGTTCCCTACCTCGATGACATCGCGGTATTCTTGAACACTTGGCAACAGCATTTGGAACATTTACAGGAGGTTTTCCTTCGACTACGTAAAGCAGACTTCACTGTGAAATGACTAAATGTCGTCTTGCGAACACCCACGTCCACTACTTGGGACATGTTGTTGGCCAAGGGAAGCGAGGCCCTTCCGAACTAAAAGTTGACGCGATCGCTAGCTTTCCTTTGTCGAAAGCAAAGACCGACATGCGTTCATTTTTGGGTTTAGCTGAATACTACAGAAGCTATATTTCTAACTTTGAAAACATAGCTAGTCCCCTCACAGATGCTCTCCGCAAGACCGAACCAACTACAGTGCTTTGGAATACGGCTGGAAAGGAAGCGTTTGCCGAGATCGAAAATATTCTTGTCATCCAACCGGTTCTCGCGGCACCAGATTACTCCCTCCCTTTCCTAGTTCAGTGCGACGCCAGTGAACGCGGGAAGGGTGTCGTTCTAAGTCAAGTTAACGAAAAAGGCGAGGAACAGCCTGTTATCTACGCGAGTAGAAAGCTCGTGTCTCGTGAGCAGGCATACAGCACAACGGAAAAAGAATGCGCCTGCTCGGTGTGGGTTCTCGAAAAGCTCTCGTGTTATCTGAAAGGGTCCTTGTTTCAAAACCGATCACTCCCCTTTGGTGTGGCTCACCCAGATGTTAAACCGCTTGATGAGGTGGAGCCTCGCACTCCAACAATTTGATTTCACAGTGCGGCACAAGAAAGGCAAACACCATGCAAATGCTGACGGCCTCAGCCGCACTCCATAGTGTTTCTTTTTCTCTTCCTCCCATTGTGTGTGCATGCATTTCGGCGCAGGCTTCTTCATTGTAGTTTTGGTTTCGTGTTATCTGCTCCCGGTGAATTCAGCAGTCGGGCTTTCCCAAACTTGGGCGTCAGGTTGCTCCTGACGTAGTGACTGCGCTCCTGCCGCTTGTTCACTACGCTGTTTCAGATCCCTTCATGCCGCCTGACGAGTCCAACCCTGCGCCAGGCATCTTCTGCCAGCTCCTTCTCGCTACATGCGTGGCATCCGAGCACCAATCGGCGACCGAAGCCGGTTCTCATTGTCGCCTCCTCCTGGGAGCCCCAAAAACTCGGCGAGCTTGTTGGTGCCCGAGGACACCGAGTGCCATCTTCGTCCACTGCGCAGGTGCCAACCACAGCATGTCCGCACGTGCCGCCATGCATCCCGTCGTCTTCACCCGTGTCAAGCAGATGGACAATGTGAACGTGTGGAACGTGCGGTCAGCGCTGTGCTTAGACAGACTTTACTCGAATGTTGGCCACCTGTTCCTACCTTCAGTTGTTCAAGAAGCGTTATCCTCTTGAACGCCTTCCGACATGGGTAGCTTTGGCCGAGTTGTAACATTCGCCCAGCTTGCCATGCTCTTTCATTTGGCTTTCCTTTTGTTTTTGTTTTTGTTTTTGCCCCCTCTGATTGGTTCGACAGCGCATAAAAAGCGCGTCGCTGAGTGAATAAAGCGCGTTTATCTCCTGGCACTGCTTGCGTTGTCTGTTCCTCGGCTCCCGTCAGTCGTTTCAGACGCCGAATATGTAACACCACAAGTCGTCTTGAACCACGCTATCGCAATCTCCCTTGATATCCAAAAATGCTAGCCACAGGAGCCTCTGTTCTTTTTCTCCTATTTTGATGCACTGAGTCAGGGAGAACAGATTGTCTTCTAACCTCCTGTGTTTCCGAATTCCATTCTGCAGTTCCCCCAGCACCCCTCATCCTCTATCCATGCCTGCAGTCTTTCCATTATAATCTGCATCGCCAGCCTGTAGACCACTGATGTCACTGTTATAGGACGGTAGTTGTTTATGTCATCTTTGTCCCCTTTTGCTTTATAGATCATGCTCATCGTGCTAAGTTTCCATTCATCGGGGACTTCGCCATCGATTGTTATTTTGCTCACTGCCTCTCTCAAAGTCTGCTTAGACTTCGGACTCAATGTCTTTATCAGCATAATTGTAATGCCCTATGGGCCAGTTGATGTACTACTAGGAACCCTCCTCTCAGCCCTTTCCCACTCTCGTGAGAATGAAGCCATTGCGCCACTTGATTGGGGTGACAGACGATACCCCTGCCTAAGCCTCCGTTTTACCTCTGCGGGCATGGATACCTGTTTTTTCCCACTTTGTAACTACCTTGTTACCTTTAGAGATATCATTTAAAAGATTAGTGACTCGGGACAGGCAGCGACATCTTTGGTAGTGAAGTAGAAATCGGGGAAGTATAGTGCGCGTTTTTTTTCCCGCCAATGCTCTGCCACTCGCTTTCGTGCTCGTGCAGAAAGCGCGCGCTCTGTTTATGTCCCCTCATCTGGAGAGCGGCTTCATAAAGAGTTGGACAAGCAGTTCCGAGAAGCGAATCTAACAAAAGGAGTAAAGCTCGTTAGTCGAGTTTATGATGTGGAGCAGACGACGGAAGACGAGGACGCCCGAGTGATTGCGAAATGCATTTCTCGGGTCCTCCGTGATAATAATGTGTGAGACGTATGCCTCGAGGTAAGCCCCATTCTGCCGAAATGAAGCCGCGTACTCCATCGATGTGCTTTGGCGCTTATGGAAACCATGTAATTGTTGTATTGATGTGGAGTCTATCAGTAGCAGCGATGTACTGTCATGTGCAAACGTTTGCGGCGTGACACAAAATAAATAAAAACTAATGTTATACGGTCATGGCATCAAAATGTTCGAAAAGCTTTATTGTCATGTCCTTCGTGCCGTGGGCGTATGGCCCGCTGACGTCGTTTCGAAGCAGCAAGCTCAAGTTTCACCACAGTCAGTCAAGTTGAAATGCTCGCCTCGTTTTTGTTTTGTTTTTCTTCCTGGCTTGCGTGTCATGCTTGTTCTAATTTTCGCGGACGCGGCTGTGCTCGCCGGACTTGACTTGCTGGAAAACTGATACAGCTTTACACGTGTAGAACGTCCCTTGGTGCTGTCTGCATTGTTGTGGAAGCCCACAACACAACAATACTTCGGACCGCGCCGACGCTTCCGTGGGGCCGCTTTTTCCATCGCGGAAAGGCAACTTCGTGCAGCGAGCGTCTCGTTTCAGCGCGCCAAGCTGACGGCAAGTTTCCCGCACTGACTGCAGAACCCGCTGCTCGCGTGTCACGTGTAAAGCTCCTTGATCAAGGGGCTTCAGTCACATGCGCTCTTGTTTTCACACGGGGCTCTTCGATTTTCGGATTCCTGGGTTGGTTCTGGAGACCCACGGGCTGCCCGCGGGCTTCCCGAAAGCTACCGCTGCACATCCGGTTCTGATAGGGAATGACGTAGGCTGGCTAGGCGCCCGCCCTACGACAGCCTGAAGGTCGCAAAATCGAACGCAGGACAGCCAGCGTAAACGTGAACAAACTCTACCGTCATGGCAGCAAGCAAAATAATGCGCCGCGTATATGTTGCTTTTTTTTCTGCATTGTCCGCTTAGAAATACGTAGCTAAGCTCGCAAAAAAGCTGAAATAATATCCTCGAGCGTACGCATTTGGGGTACGACTTCGTACGCTCGCACGATCACTCGCCGCGTCTGCGAACGAAACAGCCAGCTGACGCACGCTGCCTTGAGAACGATGCTAGGTGAGCTGTCCTGACGGTCACGGCTTGACAAGCTCACGTCTCTTTAGTAGATGTATCAGTCACTGCAAGACACGACGCGAAGTCACACGGAAGTGATCATGTCCCCAAAAGAGCTTGAAGATATGTATCTACTCAGCTATCGCGTGTCATACGTCGGTTTTTGTCTAAAGTTCGTGATATGCGCAGGTATCGGTACTACGAGTGCGCATCGTATATAAAATAAACACTTGCATGACACGTCCTCGATCCATTTTTAGAACTTGCCTTGGCATGTTTTTCAGTCCTAAGTGACACTCAACAAATGCCATGTATATCAGCTTTAATTCGACATACTAGGTGATAGTACGTACTGCACGGCATCATTACGAAGAGGTGAAAAAAGAGAAAGCCAACGATGAAATGAGCCACGAAAGGATGTATACATTTCTGATTCCATTCTCCGTTTTTTTTTCTCGCGCCGTATCGTATAATATCATACCACATATGCTGGCACATAGATGAAAATGGGTTCACACGCTATTCGCGACCAGCGAGCATCACCAACAGTCACAATCTAGGGCCTTCCATCACCATCAAAGATCAATCGAGTAATCAGGACAGAGGTTCTAAGAGGTTCACGT
The DNA here is from genome assembly GCF_043290135.1 of Rhipicephalus microplus. Taxonomy (NCBI): domain Eukaryota; kingdom Metazoa; phylum Arthropoda; class Arachnida; order Ixodida; family Ixodidae; genus Rhipicephalus; species Rhipicephalus microplus. Next base: position 59,443,085 of record NC_134705.1, on the reverse strand, counting down.
ACGCAAACATACGACGGAGAGAGCTAGCTTGATCACAATCGTCTTCGCTAAGTGCACAGAAAGCAGGCACAGCTTCACAAACGACTACTACGAAAAAAAAATTAACTCCAAAGTTGTATCCATGCGTGCGTACGAACGTGTAATACGTACATAATTTTAAGGCATGTGCACGACGCAGTCAACAGGCAACACTTCACCGCGTTGTTCACTGGAGGAAGCTTCACGGGACACATAAAAAATGCGATGAACAATAGCTTCAATCACTCGCCACCACTCGTAATCACCTCATCTCGCAAGGTGGAACAGGCTTTAGAAGATAACGCGTCGCGTAATGACAAACGAAGGCGCAATCCTGAAGCGCCCACATTGCAATCCATCTAGTCCACACAAATATGGAACCGAGCGCGCATCGTACCTTTTCGGCATCTGCTAGCCCGAGACCTGCCCAAAACCTTCCAGAAAGCTTCCACGACTAAATTGTCGTGGAAGCGTCTAGCGACCCTCGGGCTCCCCGCGGGTCACCAGAACGTCCAACCCGAGAAAAACGAACGCCAACCGGAAGTGCGCCGCGGGGAGGGGGACGGAGCAGCCCGAGAAAAACGAGAGCGCTCTGGCTGGCTCTGGCAGCCTGCGGGCAGTCAGAAGACAAAAATCGAGGAGCCCCACTGACTTGCCTGTGACATCTCCCGCATCTCTCCTCCAGTTTTCCTGAGCTCGCCCCCAGGGTCAGGCGCGGCGTTGTCGTCGCTCCACAAACTTGGACTTCGGGCAGGCAGATCGGCGCCTTGCACGCACGCGCGCCGGGTCAAGTTGAAATGTATTGGCACCTTGAGCATGGCATGTAGTCGTGTTCATACATGACACGCACCTGATGATTATCATGTTTGCACCAGTCATCACATATTTTCGCCATCCATTCATGGATCGTTATACCTAATAAGGTATATGTGAAGCCAGTGAACCGGCCACGAGCGCAACATGAGTGTTACATGTAGTTATGTTGTTATTTGACACGCATGTCATGATTTTCATGTAATGGTCTGTCGCTTGTGTTCACCATGCAGCCATGTCATACCATACCAGTTTTGCAACATGCCATGTGAACGAAACCAACGCCAGATCAGCAAGACCATGAAATGTAAATCATGACATTCATGACATACATATCATGATTTTCGTGTTTTCACTAGTCACGTTTGCTCACCATATAGTCATGTTATGCCATACCAAGTTTGGTATCAATACCATTATCTAAACGGCCAGGAGAGCTAAATGTCGTAGGTGGCTAGATAGATAGATAGATAGATAGATAGATAGATAGATAGATAGATAGATAGATAGATAGATAGATAGATACGTTCAAAGTCGCCGAAGTTCGCTAACAAATGCTTTGCGTTTAAAATACTCGTGGTATTTCCGCTGTGTTAATAATGAAGCTAGCCGAGTGAACTACACTTTGGAGGAAATGTGAAACAATTTGAAGAAAAAGATATTGGAAGTTTAAAACAATATTATCTCTAAAATGAGCTACCATTAGTTTCGTGGTGTTCCACCATAGTGGTTTGAACCAGGTCGCTAAGGAGCAACCAGTCAACCAACAAATAAACACGGTGACAAGACAAGGATCAGGGAATGAAGGGAATAAAGAAGCCACGATTAGGCAGTGCACAAAAGTAAACAAACAACAGAAGGAAACAGTGCAAGCACCTTCTCTTATGTGTTGCCTTTGTGCGCTGCCTAATTATGGACAAGTTCCCCACTTCCCGCCTTTCAGTTCCACTACGCAGTAAAGAAGTTCGATAGAAAGAGATTATATAATCTTGATTGCTCTAAAATTATATGAGATTTCATAATACCACTCAGTTCTTTGCCAATCCCTAACAAGGGGTATGGGCCAGAAGAGAAGGTGAACAAGTACAGTATGCCATAGCTTGGGTATGTGCAACAGATTCAAAGATCTAGTCTACCCTTGATCTACTCACGGCCCTCGGTCGCAAGGATGTGAACGATCGAGGCACTTGTGCTGATGCCATACATGTTCACCATGGTTTTATTATCACCAACTTTCGCCCTCCATTCACACTACACACATTTCCCGACGTGGTTATGATTTTATTAATATATGTTTTTACCCACATGAGCGCGAAGACTTTGAGGCCCTTATAGAGCTTTTTATCGCAATCATTGTCTACATCTCCAGTACCATGAACTCGTGCTTTTTGGCCATCAAATTGGCCGCGCGCCAAAAAACACCAAAGATTGTCTACATAAGTGAATTTTATCGTATATTTTACCTCAATCGGCTTTGAAGATCTGTGATCTGGGTCACCTTCTTCATTAAGGCCACCACTGACTGCCTGGTCTTCAGGAAGTACGCGCTCCGGGGAGTACTGCCAGTTGATCTTTCCGTCAACGTGACGACAGGTGAACTGATTTCTGCAGTTCTCGAGAAGGCTTCTATGTCTCAGGACGAACTCTTAGAAAAAGGGTTCGTGAAGATAAATCTTGAAGCCTTTCTTTTCATCTTACTTGTGATATCGAAATTAGAGAAACCCGCTGCATCATAGCCAGGTTTCCACGCAAAGCTCTTCGTTTTTCTTCAGGTGATTCAAGCTCAGCAGAAACAAGTTGTCCAGCAAAATAAGATGATTCGGTCTTTTTTATGAGCTTTATGCCTGAAAGACAGCCATCCTACTGAGGTTATGAGACCTGAAACCATTGACAGTCTTTTGGAAAGTGCAGAGGCGTGGATTACTTTCTTTGAATACACTTGTAGAAGATTGATTGATTGATTGATATGTGGGGTTGAACGTCTCAAAACCACCATATGATTATGAGAGACGCCGTAGTGGAGGGCTCCGAAAATTTCGACCACCTGGGGTTCTTTAACGTGCACCCAAATCTGAGCACACGGGCCTACAACATTTCCACCTCCATCGGAAATGCAGCCGCCGCAGCCGGGATTCGAACCCGCGACCTGCGGGTCAGCAGCCGAGTACCTTAGCCACTAGACCATCGCAGCGGGGCCACTTGTAGAAGAAACGGCTGGTACACAGATGAACAACGAGAGAAACATATGCTCCCGTTTTTATTTGGTATGGCCTGAAAACGGTACGGGTTACGTAGCATAAGACATGAATGTTACATCTATAGAGCACTTCGAAAAGTGCTTCATCTCTATATTCCGTAGGGGCCCACTTGAGCGATCGGATGAAGCCATTTTCTGCCACTACGGATGTGGACTAGTGATCGAGTATTTCTTTGAGAAGCGTTGAGGGCTCCTACTTGCAGAGTCGGACCTTCCACTGACTTCTGCTATAAAGCTCGTCATACATGGTTTGCCTCGGTAATTGCAACGAGAGGTCCAAGTTAGAACTTCAGTTAGATGGTGAAGGGAGCACCAAAAAAGAGGGCGTTTCGCGCGCAGCCACCAAAATCTTCTGAACCGTCAAGTCATCACGTGTCGTTAAACACTACAGTGACGCAGACCACAACCTAAGAACGCATTTCACACAGACAAGAAAAAAGTTAAACAAATGACAATTCTCAGTCTGGCCCTGAGACACAAAATAGTGACTTCTGCAGGCTTGTTGCATGATGACTTGGAAGTCAATGGACAACGAATACGAGCACTGATAAACAGTGGAGCATCTGTGTCTGTCCTTAAAGGGCCACTCACCAGGCCCCATACCAAATTTTAGTTAGACAGTAGGAGTGGTTAGGAGTCTGTAGTGCCATCATCACCATCATCATTTTTTCCATCACCGCGCCGCGTCTCTCGCGCAGCTGGCGCGAGCTCGAGCTGCGCGAGAATCAGAACGAGCTTCTGGCCTGGCGGTTTGAACGTGGACAGCCACCGCGGCTCCGCTCCAGGCCTGGAATAAAGTGGCGAGATCGACACGGCCCCAACGGCCGCCTTCGACGCCGTCTCACGTCTCTTCTCTCGCCGCTACATTGGTGACCCGGAGAACACGCCCTTCGCCGAGCGGCCCGCGGCCATGTTCCCGCAACTCTGCCCGCCAGTGCCACCGTTCCAATCGACCTACCCTAAGGTATGGTTCATGCAGCTCGATGCCGTTCTGGCGCTGAATGGCGTCACGGACCAGCTACAGATGCACGCCATTCTTCTCGACGCCCTTCCGGTAGAGTTGCGCCATCTCGCTGCCACTTCAAGCACCAGCCCGCAGCCTTACGATGCCCTCTGCACTGCGGTGCTCGCCCGCAGCGGCAACACATACCGTCCGCTTCCGTTTACCCGCACCAGGCAGGTTTCCCCGGCGTCGCAGAGCAAGGTACGCACGCAAGCGACGGCACACGACAACGTGGCCCTCGCCGTTTCCCCCTCGCCGCAGCTGCTGGTCAGCTCCTCGACGGTGCCCCCTGCCGCTCCGCCACCTGCCACTGGTGCCAGCAATGGCCTGCCGGGTGCCTCGCCACATTCCACTCGCACCTCCCCGGCCAGCAGCCGACCACCCTCGGCGTCCCCGCTCCCCGTCCCTGTCCCTGTCTCTGTTTCGTGGTCTACGACGGGCCCCAGCGCCGTGCCTTCGCGGAGCCAGAGCCTGCCCTCATCGTCGGCGTCGACACCGGCAACCACCAAAGCAACTGCCACCGTCGCCCCTCTGCCCGTGGCGCCGCAGCAGTCACCTACGTCGAGACCCGGCGTCGCACAGGTGGTTTCGGCCAGCCCCAGTCCTCGCACCTCTGGTGCCCCCCGGCTCATCCAGCCGAAACAGCCACAGATCCTGCCCAAGCTGTCGAGCGGCAGCGCGAACATGACGACGCCTTCGGCAGCGACGACCACCCGGTCCCAGTCTCCTCGGGCGGCCCAGCACAAGGCCACACCGCGGCCCGCGCCTGTACCGGCGCCGCAGCCTGCGACCACGGTGCAGCGCGGAGCCGCGATGGGGCTCAACACGGGGAGTCCGCTGCTCATCGGGAACCCCGCGGCAGCGCAGCCGGGCATGTTTCCGGCTGGACCTGCGCACGGCACTTTCCTGCTGAACCAGTACATTCCGGGCCTGGGCCACAGCCCGATTCTGATACAAGGCACACTGGGGCAGACCCAGAGCTCTCTGGGACAGATACAGGGGGTCCAGCTGGCCCTGCGGCCACCCCATGCCACGGGCCTGACCCTGGGACCTCAGACGGGGCCCAGGCCCCATGGGGAATATCCAGGACCGCCTGGCACCCCGACGCTTGTCATTCCACAGAACCTGGGGCCAAGGCCCAACATCTTTCTGGCACTGCCACGCATGATGTCGCCCCCCTCATTTGCCATAGTCCCGGGACAGCCACTGACGCTGCAACAGCTGCAGGCCATGCTGCCCACGCAGACCATGCTGGCCCAGCCCACACTGAGTGCGTTCCAGACAGACCAGCACCAATCCCTGGTGCAGATACCGACGTTCACCCAGCCGCAGATACTGGCGCATGCCCACCATCACCACCACCACCACCACCATCATGGCGCCCTGTCGGGACCTTTAATCTCAACAGGCGGCAGTATAGTGTCCTCTGCACCCAGCGCCAACATTGTCACCCACCATCCTGTCATGACCTCGCGACACACGGTCCACTCTCGGCCTTTCCGACCAGGTCACCGTGAGACCCGCTTGTCGGCTACCACAGCGACCCGGCACTTCCTCCTGCGTCCTCTGCGCAACTCCCAGAGTCGCCCACCAGAGACCCGCTGCTTACCGATGGCCCATCAACGTTGACAACCTGGACTGGCCAAATGAACACTTTATGGACTGCCGTTCATGTACATAGCATTTGTCGCCCTCTTTCTTTTTTTCATATGCGTTCAAATCGCGCAAAGCGCTAGGGGGGGAGCCCTGTAGTGCCATCATCACCATCATCATTTTTTCCATCACCGCGCCGCGTCTCTCGCGCAGCTGGCGCGAGCTCGAGCTGCGCGAGAATCAGAACGAGCTTCTGGCCTGGCGGTTTGAACGTGGACAGCCACCGCGGCTCCGCTCCAGGCCTGGAATAAAGTGGCGAGATCGACACGGCCCCGACGGCCGCCTTCGACGCCGTCTCACGTCTCTTCTCTCGCCGCTACAAGTCTAATGAGGAACATTTTGCCACAAAAAATTTTTGAATCGGTTCAGTACAAGCGGAGAAAACAGGTTTTTTGAAGCGGCAAGGAACGAGGATGAGAAGAGGCGAGATTTAAAGCCTTGCCGCTCCTCCGCGTAGCCTTCGCAAGCCAAATCTCTTCCCCACCCTTTCTGGCATCTGACCAAGAGGTCACGTGTGCGTGACGTGCCCAAACAAGTCCAACCCCCGAGAACGCGAGCCGCATTGCTTTGTTAACCAGCGTTATGTTGTGGTCTTCTGCCTGTTTCTGCGGTATGGTTTGGAAACGCTAGCTAAGACGCGGTAAGGTAGATGGACACAATGAGTGCGCGAACGCGTAGGAGCGTTCCACGGTGGTCGCCTGCCCCATGCGCTGACCGTGGAGACCCGGGCGCATGCGAAACGCTGGTACATTAGCCCCGCATTTCATTGCAAGTCACGGGAGAAAAATGAAAAAAAAAAAGACGCTCCCATTTCCTTACTGCGTCTCATTATTTATCTAGAGTTTTAATAATCTCTCCAAGCAACAAATTATATAAACTACGCATGCCGTGTTAAATAAATTTCGCCATGTCACAGGCCACTGTTTGCAACGCCAGAGCAGAGTCGTCTACGTAGAGGACCAACGTCACTGCATTGCCGTGTACGTAGGGCCATGCATACGTGCACGTCACGCCCTCATTCTCTAGGCGCGCGCCAGCAGAAGGAAGGGGGAGCAGCGTTCATCTTGAAATTTAACCCAATGCTGTGGCGCGTAGCGTTGCAAATTTTGGTAGACGTGATCATGAACGCCCCGTCTACGCATTGCGCTTGTCCGCACAAAATTGTCAAACCTGGTGAGTGGCCTTTTAAGAACAGCAATACTAATGCTCAAGATGTAATGAAGAGAAGGCCGGCTCTTGTGCGGGGATACGGCGGAAGCGAGAAAGGGTATAGTGGATGAAGATGCCTGCAAGTGACGTAGCAGTCTAAATAAAACTGCACGAGTTTTCGCACTAATTTCAGAGAACGTGGCGCACGACTACCCTGCTTTTTCATCCAGATACGAAGCTGTTCCGACTCAATATTCATTGGTAGGATGCAGTGCCTTTTGATAAGGAAGATGACCAAGCGGAGGCGGAACACAAAGAACACCACCTGCGGATACCGAGCAAAAGCAGTGTGACTTCGCAATTGTACCCGAAGTGGTTTGCTTGGAAGGATTTAACCGGTGACAGCAAAGTCCGAGATTCCCTTTTCACTTCATGACAAAACTGTTGTGAGAAAAAAAAAACTAGCAGTTGTTCCGTGTACGAATGACCGATGAGCGAAGCTCCATAAAAATGACACGCAAACGACTAAGTGCCTCATCTCGCTGCTGGCGTTCATGAAGGCGGTAGGGTAAGAAGCAGGTGAAGGGAGCGTTTCGTACGCTAGGTGGCGGGAGCGACCGAGCGAGTGGACGGGCCGCGCGGGCAGTGCAGCGCGAGCCAGCTCAGGCAACATGGACCAACTACTGGGCGGACGACAGGATGAAGCGGTGTTGTCACCCATTTATGTGCTGCACTGCTCGTTCACCCGAACTCGGCCCAATCAGCGCAAGGGTGCCGCGGCGGGTTTGCGTGTTCGCCGCTCTGAGTGAAGAGGGCAGAGACGAAGAGGGAGGGAGACGGAAACTGATCTGCCTCTGTTTCGCATTCGTTCGAGTTCTCGCACTTTGCGTATTGCGCAGACGTCATGCGTGTTTCAGCTCTCAGAAAGCTCGTATATCCTCCCGTGTGAGAGGGAAACGCCACCGCCGGCACCGTGGCAGGGCATAGAGTTTCTCAAAATTAACGAGAGGGCACTCTGGCGCTGCGATCGTTCAACGACCATGGGAATGATGGGTAGTACACACATTTGCCTAGTCTTCGTACTTGCGGGCGGCGAATCGTACTTGCGGCTTCATTTATTGCTGTGTTTCGATTTTGTTTTGAAAGAAAGATTGAACCCTTTTGAACTTCGTGACCCAATTTGGAAAGGTAATTCGAAAAAAATAGGGTGGTGAAGCGCAATTGCTGAACATTTTCTGATTTTTGTTTCGTGAGAAAACAGCTTCAAGCCACACGAACACACACGGAGCCAAGAGCAGGCCAGAAGTACGAAGTTTAGACAACTGTGTGTACCACCCATCATTCCCATGCTCGCTGAAGCGCTGTGCATTGCAGCTCCCATAGACACTAGCGCCAGAGTTCCCTCTAGTGTATATTGGGAAACTCTATGTGCCAGGGGGCTTCGACGGCGACGGCGGAGTGTAGGCCTAAGAGGCTTCGCTCCTAAGAAAAAAAACATATAACTTCACGCGAGAGAAGAAAGCACGAATAAAGGAATAACTTCAAAAGGTGTTAGATGCCAAATAATTTCCCCGTCGGTGCGTTAGTTTGCCTCATCTATCACCATTATTTCAAATAAAGGTGGTAGCAGTCGGCTGCGCATGTATTACAAAGCAGTAAATAGCCAGACGCTGCTTAATCCTATTCAAATGCCGAGGATCGACACCATCATTGATCGAATGACAGGCTGTACCAGCTTTTCCCGCATGTATATGTGCAAGGGCTTCTGGCAAGTGCATCTACAAGAAGACACCGAGCAATGTACCACGTTCACAACATCATTTGGCATATATGAAAATAACCGCCCTTCTTTCAGACGAAAAGGCTAGCAGAGTTGGTTTGAGAAAATAATGAACACAGTAGTGGACTCCTGCACAAGCCACGTTTGCAATGTTTATGCAGACGACATCATTATACACTCTAAAAGGGAAAAGCTCCATGAAGAACACCTGGCTCACATCCGGACAGCATTACCCGACGCCAGTTTAAAAGTCAACTTAAAAAGAGATAGTTCTCCAACACCAAGGTCACCTTCCTTGGCGTATATGTATAGTTTTGGTTGGAACACGAAAAAGGAATCAGTGAGTCGTATTATAAAGCTAGCTAAGCCGCACAATTTACACTCGCTCTGTGTACTTCTAGTATTAGCGGGTCATCTTCGAGCTTTTATTAAAGATTATTCTTTGAAATATCGTTGTCTTACAGGATTGACTTTGAAATTTGTCCCTTTTTGTTGGTCAGAAGAGTGTGAAAGTCTGCAGAGAATTGGTCCGCATAATGTCTGATGATGCAGTGCTAGACTTTTCGCTGCCCTTCGTGTTGGACACCTGTGCGTTACTGTGTGGAACGGGAGCAGTTTTTTATCAACGTGGCTTTATCACGGCGACAAAACCAACAGCTTCGCGTAGTTAGATACTACAGCTACATATTCAACATACCGTATGAAACAATGTGGCGACAGAAAAAGAAGCTCTTTACGTTTTAAAAGCCACACGCTACTTCCGGTCATATATTTGAAAGGCGTGATATGCCAGAATAATACATACCCTAGCCTATATAATAAAACTGGCAGAACTGAAAGGAGCGACAACCCGCTGGGTGGGTGAATTGTAGCAATTTGACTTAGAGGGTATCCCATATTCTCAAGCCTCCATAAAAAACACCGACGCAATGCTGTGATTAGCGATCGGGCTCCAGATGCTTACGAAGGAGCTAATGTTATGAGAATATGATGACCATGGGAAGAATTCTGAAAATGAAAGAGTTGCTTCTCCGAATCGCTTAGTTCCGAAAACATTAGAACTCTATCATGGCGGGCTCGAATCAGGCGAATGCACGAAAGTGACAGAGGCCCACATGGCCTCCCGTGAAACAAGACACAGAGACCCATGTATATTCCAGTCACAAATCTCAGATTAACGAAGTCAAATTTAGGCAGCCAACGCAGTGAATGGCTATACCCGCATATTAGAAGACGCGAGTCGAAGTAGTTTATCTGGACTTTGCGGAACTGCGGAAGAAGGCTGAATGAGCATTCCTGCTGTGTATTAACGGGTGCACCAGGATTATTTAGGCAAGGTCTGGCAAAGAAGACGCTAACAGCGTGATATGTTTTTTTTAGCAGTCGTCGGTTACAGAAATGCGGTGGAAAGCGTTACATCAAGTTGTGCACTGCGTTTTATCATCCTGCCGTAAATGGCGTAGCTGAGCGGGTGATTAGAGACATTATTCAGTACTTTGTTATGTATCCATCTTCCTAAATATGCTATAATTTACCTGTGCTTGCGCTCCCCCCCCCCCCCCAAGTCAAAGTGGCTGTTTCAGCTGACAAAGGCTGGAATGTAATGGTCAGCAAGTAACTGCCAGACTGATGAAGTACCAACGAAAGAAATATATATATATATATATGCAACAGACGACGTGCTTGTTTTTTTTCCCTACTTAGAGCTGTCTGTACCAATTGTTAATTTAGGAAATTTACCTGACTTATTGTGCTTTTCTACACACGCACAAAGCAGCTGCGAAAAATTTTTTGAAAATCAGCGTGTCAATTGCTTTGAAGACCAATATGTCCAATTTAGATCGTACGTTGAAGGGGAGTGGGAAAGCCGCTTTCACAAGTTGGAGGGGGGGGGGGGGGGGTCCTGTTAGAGTTTGGCACTGGAACTTCGGTGGTTGCTCCAATTTATTTCTTAGCTGCATCTTGAAAGGTTCGTACTGTGCCCGCGTGCAACTGCGAATCTGTCTAGCCACTAAAACGTACCATATGGCTAAAAAGAAAAAGAGAACTTCTTTCGTGCCATTATGCAAAGGCGCATACAAGTCCTGCGAAGAAAAGGTATCCTTAATCAGAGCTCCCACGGGCCCAGTACGGCTGCAAGGATGGGCAAGAAACATCTAGAGAAAAGACAAGGAGCTTGGCGAAACGTGTGCGGTGTGTACGCGACATTTTGATGACCGCTATGTCAACGTTCAAGCACGTGATCAACAGCGAGGTTGTAGAAATTGATCGCGAACGACCAGCATTTAGATTTTTTTTCAAGCTTGTGAACTCGAACCGATCGGTTGCTGCACTATACATAAGCGGCGGCTCACTGGGGACATGATAAAGTTTTATGCACTCACCAGGCTGCATCTTTTTCACAGTCACTGAACATATAACGTGGCCTGAAAACGGGACAAACAAGAACACCTGAAAATGCAGCGGTGCCAGTAACCACAGTTTAAACCTCACGCAAGAATACCAATTTATTTTTCTAAGTGTCATTGCAAATAGGGGCCCTGATGAATCGAAGTTTGCATCCACCTGTCGCTTGTTTGTTTTTCTTCTTCATGGTAATGTATGTAAATTCGGTTTGTCGCAGCTTCCTGATATATGTTCAAAATATATTAATTCCTCATGTGTGCATGAACTTTAATTTATCGCGGGCAGATGCTCATTTTTAATTATTTATGACATAATGTGTATATATACCTGTCTTTCTTTTTTTTTTTTCACTGTTCACCTTCATTATGCATCAAAACACTTGTCTTTGCGTCTTTTTATATGGTTGTTGTATTTTTAATGTAAGCGCTGTAAATATATAAGCATATTGATGTATTTATACTCAAACGCTATTGTGTGGGAAAGAATGATAATAAACTGGGAGTGAAGCCCTGAATCTCCTACATCTTCGTTCCGTACACGCTATATATTCCGCTTGTATGTGCTGTTGAGATAAAAATAACCTGGTAACATCCTCCAAAAATCTGTTTTTTTTTTCTTTGTTTATACTTTGTAGGTACCCTGTGTGACGAGCACAGCGAGTTCGTACCGTTACCACAAAGTTTCGCTAAAACGAGAAACACCTGAGAGCGCGGGCTCAGAAATGTAAATTCCGCGCGCCAGCGAGCGGTTGCGTCCTCTGGTGGCTGTATTGTAAAATCTTTCGGCTTTTCCGCCTGGTTCACGACTCAGAACTGTGGCAGCTTGGGCTGGTTGGTATGACATGACGATAGTACAAAACAACGACAAAGAGATAAGAAACGTGTCGTTCGTGTCGTTTTGTCGTTGTTCTGTTCTCGCGCTGTAACTATCGTCGTTCACGACACTAGGAAAACCTTTCGAGCCACTATAGCCAAAAGTATCTAAAATGTGGACTATAGCACAAGTATCATAATTACAGACCAGTAGACGTAGGTCGAATTGGCGTGCTAAAAAAAGCTTTGTTATTGCATATAAATATAAACAACATACGTAAATATATGTCACGCAAATACTTATAGCGCAAAATGTTTTTTTTTCTATTTTAGGGCAAAAAGTAAAAAGTTAAGCTCGCAAAATTTAAAACATTTGCAGGTGAACGCAAAAGTGAACGCAAAAATGGTGAACGCAAAAAGGAAAAAAAGAACAGCAGCGGTTATAATTAGCACAAAACACTCATGTCTTTTGAATAAAAATTATACAATTGTTGATGCAGACATGTACACGCGAAATTTCATTGCAATAATCGATGGCCCTTATGCATAGGCCCTTCTGCATAGGGGGCGGGGCGGTGGCCGCTTTCCGCTTTCCCCTTTGCCACTGAAGAGGGGGGCGCAAAGTCAGCCTATATATAGAGAAATAGGGAGAGCATGGACACAGTGACCCGAGGGGGGGGGGGGGGAGAAATCACTTCAGTTATTGACTTCGCCCTCCCCCCCACCGAAGAGATGTCAAGCTAAATAGACAGCAAATACAAATTTTACGCCGTGGGACGCGCACGTGTCTGCCACGCTTCATCAATATATATATATATATATATATATATATATATATATATATATATATATTTGTAGGTGTGTGCGATGTGCGTGTCATAATGGAAAGGGGGGGGGGGAGATTTTGCACAGTCACTCACCCCTCTGGCCATGGCACTGATAGGAACTGTTATTGTACTACCACTTCTTACCAACATGTGAACTAAGGTGTACTGGCAGGTAACATATAGTTCACTGCCAGGTGACATCCTGCAGTAAACATAAAGAACACATCCCTGAGGTAACAAGAACGAATCCTTCCACAAGAAGAGGAAGGAGTTCGTAAACGTAAAGTAGTGTCCCGCAGGCAACATATAGGATGAGGCACCATGAAGGTCATTTAGGCCATTAGTAGGAAACAGACGAACATTAAGCTCTAAAAAGCATTGACATCGAAAGACAAATTATCGTGGTGCCGTGAAAGGATGTAGAGAAATTTTGACAAGCGACAAAATGAATAATTATCAGAACTGCACGTAGGTGACGTAGTTCTGGTTAAAAGAGGACCGAGCATAAACGCCCGCGCTACAAGGGGCCAATACGCGTTATAGAGAAGGCTAGTCAATAAGGACACTTGAAAAACAGGCGGTACATAATTAGCCGTAATGACACTATGGCATCCGCTGCAATTTTAAATGTATTCAAGCATCATCCCCGGAGGGATTTAAACATTTATAGGAAGAATGAAGCAAACTAAGCGGCCTATACTTAACTTAAAGGAGGATGTCCAAAGGAGGGCATTTAAGACGAGGGGCAGGTCATTAAAGAGAATAAAAAAGCAGTTCTATAGAAGAAGACGGAGTCTCTTGTGTTCAGTGAATAAGTGACGTATTATTCCAATTAGAAGGCTGGTATTGTGTCATGGAGTAAAAGAAATAGCTGCCAAGAAAGAGACTTGACTTCCACGCGCAATTACTGAAGCAGGTGCAGCAGAATCGCATAGGCTCGAGCTCACTCACTAAAACTTACTATGACTTACTAAATGACTTACTAAAAGGCGTCATCAGCAACGCCTTTTAGTGGGTGCCGACTTCGCCTTTTCAGTTTCAGGCAAGTTCTTGTATAACTTGTGACACCAAGCCAACACGTGCTAGATGTACGTGATGTATGGCTTTGTGGACGTCTGGATACGTGTTGCGGGCTCTTTCTAGGCGACCACATCTCTGTTAAATATTAGGAAGATGAGGTGACATGCGCGTATAGGGCGAGGCGCGCGTCTCGGACTTGAAAATTTAGACCGGCCAGCAATGAACGCATCACAACGGTGCTTCGGGCAAAAAGGTCACCCTATTTTCCATCTTTTCAACGTTGAGGCTTCCCTTCTTCTACACTGTCGTCTGATGGGTTTCTCAAATAAATATTGTAATTTATGTTTACAGACATTAGAACTCGTCAACTCCTCTTCGTGTGACTAATACCAGTGTTTTGCAGTGCCACGAGTATAGAAGAGGGTGATTGCCTGAATAAGGGTTGGGTATTAATCGCTGCTGATGCTGACGCAGCTAGCAGTCGATGTGAACGCGAATTGTGCCATTAAATGTGCCAGGATCACGGGGGTGCACCACAACAATCGGCTGTGGGCCTGACGTATCTGGTTCACACTGGGTTGCCTGGTCTGTCGTCGTGGTAGCAGCAACGTGCTGTTCTCTGCGAATATCCAGCTGCTCGTACGGTATAGTGAGTCGTACCCCATACCCCATCATTGATGGTACGGGAAAGAAACTATATGTACACGTAATATATCTGGCACCAAAGGGGTACACCGCTGCCCAGTTCAAGAGTGTTCAGCTCGGCAGTTCGTAGTTGTCATGCTATGCCATCTTTTCACTCACGGGGACATGACAAAACTTTACGGGTATTCATTAGAGGCGTATTAGTTCTTGCGAATGCGCTTGAAAAGTCTAGGGGAGTATTGTGCCTAATAAAATGCAGTTTCAACTTCCGCGTAGTTTATATCAGAACCAGTGTTCTTTCTGTGGCGTAGTTACTCCTCAGCCATTCCCGTGGTCTAGCATTGCAACTTAGATTATAAGAAAATCTAGACTAAAAGTAGCAAACAGATAATAGTTCTCATTTTATGAGTAAATCATCTTGACCGTATTCACTATAACAAATAGTATTAGAGTATATGGCTCAAAGAAGAAGTGCAAATCAGACCTCAGTCAGCAGCAGTCAACTGAAGATATCCACGACAAGTAAAGGGCGAAAATTCAGAATAGTAAAACGATTATGACTAAAATACAAGAAAAATCTCTATACATAGAAATGGGGATGCAGACTGTTCTTTGAATTGCACGATTATCCGAACTTACAACATTTGAACAACATAAGTGTGAAATCTAGCCTACAACACTACAGCCATTATTTAATGTTGGAAGTTGCTTGAATAATAATAATAATAATAATAATAATAATAATAATAATAATAATAATAATAATAATAATAATAATAATAATAATAATAATGATAATAATAATAATAATAATAATAATAATAACAAAGGGTTTTATGTCCCACAACCACGATATGATTATGAGAGACACCGTATAGAGCTGGACTCCAGAAATTTCGATCATTTGGCGTTCCTAAATGTGCACTAACATCACACTACATGGGCCTCAACCATTTCGCCTTACCCGAAACGCTACCGCCGAGGACGGGATCAAACCCGCGACCTTCAGGACAGCAGCAGAGCACCGCAGCCACGTATCCACCATGGCGGACGCTGGACGCGTAGTGCAATACGTTGGCATGGGGTTCTGAAGAGAGAGGCGAATGCCGGCTTTGAAAAGTAATGTGGCCTTGCCGCATTACTGTGACTGTTGTGAAAGTGGGCCGCTTTCTCGCAATACATAATAATATGAATTTCGAGCAAGCGGCCCACTTTCACAGTATTCTAGTATTTTGAGGGTGCAAGCAGATAGATGACCTTGTCGTGAAGTTGTGTAGGGGAGCCCGACGAGACTACCCGCTTTGTTTCGTCTTGGACCAACACTCCAAAAATTAACAGAGTGCTTGGAACTCTCTGTAAGAGAGTACTTTTTCGTCCGATATTTCACTCACTTTTTCAGTGTAAATCACCTCTCTTTGAGGCAGAGTATATTGATTCTCTCAGAATGGGCCAAGTACCCCACCTCAACAGAGTAACATAGCGCTGCCCGAAGCGGAATAGCATGACCACACCGAACAGACTAGTAGAGCACCTCACGAAAACCATCAAAAAGTTCTGGCCAAAATTGGGATTTTATTTGTTTTTGACCAATGTACTCGCGCGCAGACTGCGAGGATGGCCAAGCACGAGCATTAAAACGAAAAAAAAGCCTAAAAAGACAAAGTGAGACTAGAACTTCCGAGCTCTAGATGCACATGAGCCTGACACACTGTCCACTGCAGCACACTGGAAGCATTTATTTCTCCATGCGATAAGCAGTGTTTTTGTTCTATCCACATTTTCTTGTTTAGAAGCGCAGATTTTAGTGTCTCCGTGCTTGCGATAACCAACCAGACTGTACTTCATGTGTTGATGATGTTATTTTGTGCTTTAAGAAATTGGAACGTTTATCCAGCACGTTTTGCAGTAAAAAAAAAAGAATAGCGCAAGCGATGATACGAACAGCCTTGCACTGACTTACTAAGCGATTGGTCATTTATTTGTACGAAACCTGGCGCTTGTGAAGTGTACACTGAACAATTCAGTTTTTACCCCTTGGATATAATTTCGGTCATTCTAGTTCATGTTCCATGGCTAAAGCCTAAATACTACACTGTAGCCATACCGTTCGTTAGGCTTACGGCAACATCTCCCATGGATGCAATAGTAGCGAAAAACATGAGTATTGACTCAAGGAGCATGCACTAGCCCTTTGAATTTAGTTTCGATCATCACTGATTGAATGTGATCTTATTCGCTTATTTACGCACACAGATCCGAAGCTAAAAATGCGCTTATTAGGAGTTCCTTGTGCCTTCCAATGCGTTGAAAATCACTGGCACACGCTGGAAACACTCTTTTATTTTTATTGTACCAAACAGCGCAATAAACAAATGCAGTACTTTTTGCTGTATATATGTGTAGGTTATAAGTAGTGCTAACCACTCGTGGTGTGCCAGCACATCAATGTATAGATGAATAGGAGGAGTAAAACCACGTTTACCCTCTCATGCCTGAAAAGTAGATGGACATTCCACTCTCTCAGAGAGCGGTAGAGTTGGAAGCAGTCTCACTCTTTGCTTTTATGCAGACAAAATAAATTACACTCTATCTCATGCTTTCCGAGAGTAGAACGCTCTGAAGATTAACTTGGCCTTTTAGGGGTGGAGCTCCTCATGCTGTGAATCATTCGCTCCCCTCTAGTAGTAGGAGTAGTATGTATTCACCTCTAGTTCACAAATTGGTCAATAGATGGCGTTGTGTGTATGTCCTTCTGTGTATGGCGTTGTGTGTATGTCCTGATGATGATGATGATGATGATCATCATCATCATCATAAGAATAATATCAGTAGATGGCGTTAACGGTTTCGGTATAGTTTATGATTTCGCATATTTGACGGACGGATGGACAGACATTCAGACACAGACGGCCGGACGGACGAACAGACAGACAGACAGAGTCAGGCGGACGTAAGGACGGACGGAGGGACGGGTGGACAGACGAACCGAAGTACGGATGGATGGAAGCATGGGACGGATGGAAACACGGATGGACAGACGGACGAAAACATGGACGGGCGGATGGACAAATGGACGAACAGACGCAAGCACGCACGAACAGACGGAGCCATGGACGGACGGAGGGATGCTTCACCTTACTCATCATCATTCACTCCATGGATGTGCTGTGATCTTTTACTCCTGCGACACCTTCCGCAATGTTTAGAGTGAATAGTTGGCGCTATCACTTCGTGAGGCTGCAAAGAATAAAATACAGTGTTTTATCAGTAAAAAAGCCAATTATGAGAGCTTCGTCGCCTTAATATTTGCTTCTTTTTCAGTTTTTATGGACGAAAGAACAAATATGGACATTCAATACAACCAAGCCTTCAAGAAATCGGTGCCAAGTGGACGAACTCAAGAATATGAAGAAGACATCGATCTATTTCATGAGATGCTTTTATATGAACATGAAAAAGTAATACTTTTTTGTCGCTTACTATGTGGTGCTTACATGATGTTTATGTCACTTTTCTTCGACAGAATCTGCATAAAGAAATTGGGAAAATTCAGTCGCTTTCGCCCTCAACGCATGGAGATTGATATGACAGGTATTACTATTTATTTTGCGATTCACCCTTGCATAAATATGCGTTTATGAAGTGCTAACTTAAGAGTGACCCAAGTTTCCAAGCATGGATTGTTTTCCGGTATATGAATATTCATGCTAGTTTTATAAGGATCTGTTTATTCTGAGGGCGTGACTGACATGTCCATCAAGCGTGGATATTAGCAGCGTTGTATTCGCACTGATAGGAAGGCATTTTGGCACGCTGTTGTCAATAAATTTGTTTGTTGTTCTACATAAGCTTGAAAAACGGATGTCCTCAATGATGACATAAAAATTACACCAAAAAAGAATATCAAGGGCTCTATATTCATGACATAAAGTACACGACGCGACTTCTACTTCAGCAGCCATCCTCCCTTTAAAACCAAAGTTGCTACTCAGGCCTCGTTTATAGTCCAGGGTCGAAAATCTCGCCGTCTTGTTACAGGATGATGCTTGCACCGAAAAGAAACCTTACGTTTAAGGTTTTGCCATACACTTGCGACATCGTTAATACGGACTGCATGACAACTTTCATTATAAAGGTCTGTTCTTCTTTTACAGGCCGTAATTATACCGTGCACGAGGATATACTCTACGCGAGTAAAACCTTTGGATGTGCCATGATTATGGTTACGACGAAACAACTGAGTACGTGTTCGTTCATAAGCTTTTCCTGAACCTAAACTCATTGACGTGCCCAAATCACATAGCGCTTTCAAGACATCATTTTGATTCTGCTCCGTCATTGATAAGTTATATACTAATAACTTCAACACTAAAGTGTTTAATGCTTGGGTCCACCGCAGCTCCGCAGACGTATTTATGTCAGGGATTCGGACTTGGTAAAATATACATGGAGATCGCAAAAAAAATAACAAGGCAAAAAAAGCTCTGTTTCGCGTGGCGTTCAAACTGCGACCTCCCTCTCCGAAGCGTGCGCCGCGGCTACAGAGCATACGTGGTCGAGGTCTTTAACGGCGAACAATTCATTTACACCATGTACCATTGGCGGTCCTCAGAGCTCAGCATCGTTAACGCGTTCCGCTACAAGGAGCCCAACTGACCCGAAATAATAAAGCTTGGAATTGTGCCACGCATCGTTTCCATACTGCAGGTGAAGCGCCTGAGTTGCAGCTCTCGTAGGCACTACCGCCAGGGTTTGTCTAGGTGGCTCTGTGTTCTTATTGAACTCAATTTTTTTTACTTTTGTGCCCCGCCGCGGTGGTCTAGTGGCTAAGTACTCGGCTGCTCACCCGCAGGTCACGGGATAAATTGCCGGCTGCGGCGGCTGCATTTTTGGTGGAGCCGAAAATGCTGTAGGCCCGTGTGCTTAGATTTGGGTGCATGTTAAATTTTTGGAGCCCTCTACTATGGTGCCTCTCACAATCGTATGTTGGTTTTGGGACAATAAACCCAACATATCAATCAATCAATCAATCAATCAATCAATCAACAAAGCAATCAGTCATCTTCTTTTTTGATCTGACTGAAGCACAGGACTCTCACTCTTAGCTGTCATCGAGTTTCACATATTTATATTTTCAGCAATATCAGAGACTCTTACACGGGCTTTTCAACACACGATTCGCTCTTCCTTTCTCCCTGCAGAAAGAAGGATCACGTTCGATTTGCGAGTAAGAAATTCATCGTTAGCCGAAGGTCATATCAGAGGTTGCAGAAAAATGTTCAGTAAGTATGAGAAGAGAGGGGGTCAAATTTTGTATACAGACGCATGCCAGAATATATTTAAAATCCGAGAATTGTGAAAAAAATAAATATTTTCTTCTTAAGTGAAGGTCTTGACTTTTTTTCAATTCGTGTTAACCATGGATTACGTCGCAGTATTTTTGAGTCAGCACAGCGAGCGCTTAAGCTGGAAAGAAGGCAAACATTGAAGATATACTGAAGCTGTGATAAACCCCATCAATATTGACATTTTTCAATTTCGTACGTTTGTTTCAACATATCACATATGATGTCGTGTAGCATCATCCAGACATTCTGCCGTTCGTCTTCTCTTGATACCGTTTTGTGCGTTGCATGCGCTAAATTGAACTGGCTAATTGTTTTGTCGTTGTCATTTCGAACGTCTTTGTGAGACAATAAGAGAGATATGATCGTAATTTTATTATACTAAAGCAAAGTGGGAGCTTTAAGACAAAAAAAAATTTTGCTCATGAGTAAAATGCAATATCTTGAAACTACCACTTTTACCACAAAACAACGCTCGGAAAGCGAAAAAACGCATGAAAAAAATGTTGGTGAAGGTGGCACCTCGAGATTCCGGCTTCAAACACCTTGACGCCGAAAATTATGAATGAGTCTGCCGGGTCCTGCGTTGCTTACAGTCGACAAAACTTGAATACATTGTAATCTATGAGTGTCATGGGCTTAGTGTATGAAGTTTAAGAAAGTTTAATCGAGCCGATAGCGAGAAAATACGAAATAAGCATTTTATAGTTTGGTGCTTGACGCACTGGCGTTTCGGTGGTAAATTTTAAAAATGAACTTCAGGCTTGATTTTCTCGTCTAATACTGAACCTATATATGATAGTTGAACATAGGAAACTATAGAGATCTCATGGTGTAGTTTGTTAATTTAAAGCCTGCCATCGTTTTACTTTAGTGTCCCTTCAATGATTTCAAGGAGCGTGCGGTTGGGTGCGCATTGGTAAGATTCCACTGAAAGTTAAAATCGGGCTGACGACAATGTGGCAGTGTATTGAACAAGCCTGAAGAAGAATATGGTCGTGCTGTCTTCATCTGTAGTGTCTCATCCTCTGCTCATACTTTTATTTATTTATTTAGTTATGTATTTTATTTATTTATATATTTATTTATTTATTTATTTATTTATTTATTTATACCCTCAGGGATTACAAAAAGCATTGTAGAGAGAAGGAGCTAAGGTACATCTACACATGCAAAACTTATTTATCATACAACAAACTATAAAGCAAAAAAAAACAATGTTACAAAGGAGAATATAATACTGTAGGTAATGAAGCACAAACAGCAATAAAGAAAATATATTTATTCGTCTGCTAATCTAAATACGACGCAAAATAAAAAGAACAGCGATTATACGATAATGACAGTGGATAATAAAATACAAGAATTGAATTATGTACATTGGTGCATAAATATAGCTACAAAAAGTAATGGTACGCGAACTGAAACAAAAACATACCGAATATCAAGAATGTCAACAAAAAATGAATTCAAAGTACCAGAGCAAAACACAATTGCATATTGACTAACAACAAAAAAAAGATGTAGCATAAATAGTAAGGGACAAACGAACAATAAATCGAAAATGCAGTAGTGAAGCAGCTTGGTGCAGGCTTATAATTCGTTTGTTAGTGCTTTGCAGAAACGATCTGTGTCTCTGATAGCGACAAGTGACGCAGGCAGGTGAGTCCACTCATGACATGTTTTCGGCAAGAACGAATATGAGTAAGTGACTGTGCGCTGTGAAGGTACATGAACTTTACAAGGGTGAACGATACGTGGGAAGACATAAGATGCTGGTGTAATGTATCGGGACTTGAGCTCAAGGTTATGATAATAGATCTTATGAAACAGGGAAAGGCGAGCTAATTTCCTATGAAAAAAGGAGAGAAAGGCCAAGTGTTAGCTTCCTATTAGTGACGCTAACAGATGTATGGTAATTGTTAAGAATGAAACAGGGCGCTCGATTTTGCGAAGTTTCGATTATATTTTTCAGAGTAGCATGGCCAGGGTCTCATATTGAGCATGCATATTCAAGGTTTTATCTAACATAAGTGATGTAAAGTTGTTTTAGTTTCAGTGGAGGTAAAGAAAAGTTTCGTTAAGGTAACCAAACATGCGGTTAGCTTTAGACGTTATGTGTTCGATGTGTTTTTTTTTCCATGAAACATGGTTAGTAATATGCACACCGAGATATTTATAGGATTGCACTTGATCAAGGGGAGTGTTGTTAAGTAAGTAGGCCAGACTGACTGATTATGAGAAATTCTCATTGTTTTGCATTTTGACGTGTTGAGTTGCATTAGCCAGAGCCTACATCATGTTGAAGTGTTATTTAGGTCATGCTGGAGCATTAACGTATCGTTAGGGCTTTCAATCACGCGATATATGACGCAATCGTCGACGAACAGACAAACAGTACTTGCGATTTGATAAGGAAGGTCATTGATGTATATTAAAAAAGTAAGGGTGCTAGAACAGAGCCTTGAGGTGTGCCTGAGCTTACCGGTACTTGAGGATAGTCATTGTCATTATTGCTCACATATTGCGTTCGGTTAGAAAGAAACTCTCGAATCCAATTAAAGACCAAGGAATCAAAATTTAGATGGCTGAGTTTTAGTAGGAGTAAGTAAGTGGTGGTTAACTCTGTCCAAAGGCTTCGCGAGATCGAAAAATCTACAGTCCACTATAAATCCGGCGCCTAAAAAAGCGTGAAGATTATTACAAAATGTTAGTCATTGCGTTTTGCATGAGAATGGCTTATGGAACCCATGCTGACTGTTATGAAAAAACCGTTGCAAAAAATGACGTGTTCAAATATTTTTCAAGGTATTGACGTCAAGAAAATTGGTCTATAGTTATGAGGGCTGTGAATATCGCCAGATTTGTGAAGTGGAATCACGTTGCCTGTTTTCCAGTCTCTAGGTAGGGAGCTGTTGTTGAGC
This sequence comes from Rhipicephalus microplus, assembly GCF_043290135.1. NCBI lineage: Eukaryota > Metazoa > Arthropoda > Arachnida > Ixodida > Ixodidae > Rhipicephalus > Rhipicephalus microplus. The sequence goes on along the minus strand of NC_134705.1, from coordinate 59,420,433 downwards.
GATTTCGTGAAAATGAGGTTAAGTATAATGGAACTATATTAGACAGTCGCCTGCAGACATTTTGACGTGACACAATCGATACCGCACGAGGAGGATCGTTTTATGTTTTTAATAATGGAGCTGTTAACAGAAGAGTCGAGTGAATTGGGTTTCATTAAAAGGTAGTGAGGTGCAGTGCATGACGGAGAGATGCCAGACTGAGTAGAGCGAAATGAACGGAAAAGACGATGTTAAGTACAGAAGCACACTGGCTGCTTGAGATTGTCTCACCCGACTCATCAGTAAGCGTTATTGTTCGTTTATCGCGGGTTTTCACATTTCAAAAACATTTTGGGTTGGTTTTGAGTAGTGATGGAACTGTAGTGTTATAGAATTTAAACTTCGTTTCCCTCAAAGCACTGGAGTATGCTTTTGCTGTGACGGCATAAGCAGACCACTTATCAGCAGATGCTATATGTTACAAAATAATGTTTCAGCGGATTTGTCTTGTTCCCTTTGGGAACCCTCCTGTTCTGAAATGTGCATTTAGGTTTGAAGTACTTCAGTGCTGCTGTGCTTCACCTTTACCAAAACTACGTCACCACCTGCAGGAAACGAAGCCGAGGATATTTACCTGGAGGGGATATTTACCTGGAGGCGGCATTAGATGCATGTATAGCAGTTCAGTTCAGTTTTATTTATTTAAAGTCCACCATTGAGGACATGTTACACGAGGGGTGGAATTACAAAGAAAAATATAACAACGATGAATAAACTAACATTGCGAAATTTAGTTATGTATTCTTGGAAAGTATATGATGAGGCAGTGTTGACAATGTCAGTGGGCAGATTGTTTCATTCTGAAGGTGTTCTTAAGAATAATGAAGCAAAAAACGCAGTTTTATGCTATGGCAAGTGGACAACTTCAAGTAGATTGCTGGTGTGGTGGGAAATGCGTGATACGGTTGTGATGAACGGCGCTTGATTCAGAGAAGTATAAGAGAGCTTATAAAGGAAGAGGCTGGCAATACGGTGACGTTAAAAAGAAAGTGATAGACCAGATTTAGCTTTCGAGGTTGAAATGCGAACTTCATGTGAATATAAAGAATGACTAAATCGGATTGCCCGATTTTCAACGCCTTCCAATGGCGAAATTAGCTAGAAATGAGATTTGCTTGATGTACGCTTCAGGTGGCAGATACGTATTTTTTAGTTTTGGTCGTATGAGGGATTCGTATGCAAGTAATTTAACATGAGGAGGGGCAAGCCGAGGGTTACGTTTGAAAGAGTCGAGCGTATTGTTCGATGCGGAAATAATGTTAGTAACATGAACGTTCCATGATAAATTAGAAAAAAGCGTGACTCTCAGATATTTAAACTAGTCTTCCAATTGGAACAGTGAACTTGAAATAGAATTGTGAAATTGAGCTGGATTGTGATGACAAGGGAATGACGATTTTACATTTAGCGGGGTTGCCAAACGTTGCAGTTCTTTTGGATATTACCAAGGTCACTCTGAAGGATTTAATGTTCAAGACTATTATTATCTTCCCCGTAGCAATAGTATGGAAGATTACACTGTCGTCAGCGAGCATCCTAATATTACAAGACACATGCAATAATAAGTTATAATATTGTAGGCATTCATCAAGCACATCTACTATCTTTACATATATTCATCATCATGAGTGGTCGTCATCTTCATCTGCTGTGGGGACTTGGCTTGTCTGAGTTCTGTGCCTTGGGCGTGGTCACTTCATCGTGTCTTCTGGGCCTAATAAAGGTTGCCTTTACTGTTACATCACAAGTGGTGTACTGTGCTCTACGATCTTTCGTCGTCTCCCAGCCCGACCTGCCTCCTGGAGCTCCGCTCAGGTCGTCGTTTGTGCCAGGTGTCCGGTAACATGCCTCAGGAAGAGCCAACCGGCGCTTTGCGTCTACCTCCATGGCCCCTGCTACCGCGGCCTATCCATTGTGGATTATCACCGCGCAACAGCGTGAGCCGCCCACGTTCGCCGGACTTCGAGGTGAAGATGTGGAGGATTGGTTGGACCAGTTCAATCGAGCGAGTTTCACTAACAACTGGGATGATCCTACCAAGCTTCGCCGTGTTTCCTTCTATCTGACAGGCGTAGCGAAAACATGGTTTTTCAATCATAAAACAGACATTACGGACTGGACACGTTTCAAGCAACAGCTTCGCCAAATTTTCGGCGCCCCGGTGGTTCGTTCAGCTCTCGTGAAGAAGACACTGGATGCTCGCAAGCAACAATGCGGTGAGTCCTACACATCGTATATAGAGGATGTGCTTGCTCTCTGTCACCGTTTCAGCACGTCCATGTCTGAATCAGAGAGAGTTTGTCATCTATTGAAAGGGATCGGCACGGTCGCGTTCAATGACTTGGTGATTGAAAACCCGACTACAGTCGCTGAGGTTGTTGCCACGTGCCAACGCCTAGAGGTACTTGAATCCCAACGGTTACCACAGGACAGCGCTGAAAACACCACCATAACTGATGCCTCATTGCGTGCCATGATCCGGGCGATTATACAGGAAGAGCTGCAATATTTCGGCCTCTCAATGACACCGAGTCCACCTCCCCCCTCCAACACTGCTTTGCGCGACGTTATCAAAGAGGAGTTGGCGTCCATGACCAGGCCAGCGTATGTAGACTCTCCAGTACCTCGACTCCAGCCGACATACGCACAAGTCCTCGCTGGCTCACCACCCGTCGTAAAACCGATGCCCGCACACTCGAAGCCTGTCCCGCTGGCTTCGTTGACTCCGAGTGCGCCTAGCCAGCCCTTCCACCCACCGTGGCGGCCACCTCGTCTGATCTGTTATTACTGCGGCTGTCGGGGCCACATTGCACGCGTCTGTCGGAAGCGTCAGCAGGACGAGCGTCGTGGATTTGACACCTACGGACGGGATGATGGGACAAGCTGGTACGCTTTCCAACGTCGTCCTTGTGATCCGCCTTTACGTCGCTCACCGTCTCCAACTGCGACATCTGAGCCGACCAGTCCTTACCGCTCTACTAGACGCCGCTCACCCTCACCCCTCCGCCGCTCCACGTCTCCATTGCGACCTGTCTCGCAATTCACCAACGAACGCCCGGGAAACTAACCTCTGTAGCTTTTGGAGGAAAAGCTGCATCGAACGAAAAGACAGAAATTCCTTCAGTGCGTCCATATAATACAATATCTGTTTTCATAGAAGGTGTGTACGTGGACGCTTTATTAGACACTGGTGCTTGTTTGTCAGTGATTTATCGTTCTTTGCGCTTACGTCTGCGAAAAGTCACCACCCCTTATGATGGACCTACACGGCACGCTGCTCAAGGGGACGCCATTAGACCTGCCGCTGTGTGCGCCGCTCGAGTTTTCATAGCTGGTCTTCTTCATTTTGTACAATTTGCTGTGCTGAGTTTGCGGGCCCACCAGCTTATATTAGGCTGGGATTTTCTGTCGAAGGCGAACGCTTCCGTCTGCTGTCGAAAAACAATTGTTCATATGATGGAAACTGACTATGCCGTGTATGCGGATGACAAGCCCGTTCGCTTGCTCGCTGCTGAAGATACCGAGCTACCACCTGGTTATCAGCGGATAGTTGCCACCACTTCTAATATGATCGACTCTGGTGATGTGTTTGTCCAACCATCTGCACGCTGTCTCGCAAGAGGTATAGCCCTTGCTTCAGGTCTAGCGCGATTGCACAATGGCTCCGGACTTGTCTATGCTACAAAGCAGACTTCTGAGAAAATTCTCGTTCCTAAAGGTACCACAATGGCTTATGGCTTGCGTTGCTGAATCTGAACCTGTCTCTGCTGTCCCACTTATGCCAGCGTGTTCTGACCTTCCTTCTATTAGGCGTTCATCACGCGTTTCTGTTCTTGCTGCGACAATTTGTCCAGAACTGACCTCTTCACAGACAGATGAGTTGCTTGCCTTGCTACAAAAGCATAGGAGATTGTTCGATGCCCATTCCTCATCTCTGGGACAGACGTCCATTATTAGGCATCGTATCCAGACCGATGGCACTTCCATCGTACGCCGTCGACCATATCGCGTCTCTTCGTCCGAGCGTGAGATCATTGAACAAAATGTAGCCTATACGCTGCAACGGAACATTTAACGTCCCTCCGCGAGTCCTTGGTCATCCCCTGTTGTTTTAGTAAGGAAAAAAGATGGCTCCGTGCGATTTTGCGTGGACTACAGAGCACTTAATAAGATTACCCACAAGGATGTTTACCCCATGCCGCGCATAGACGATTCTGTGGATTCACTGTAAGGTGCTGAGTACTTCGCAAGCCTAGACCTGCGTTCAGGTTACTGGCAAGTACCGATGCACGAGGATGACAAAGAAAATACAGCGTTTTCAACACCAGATGGGCTGTACGAATTCAACGTCATGCCATTCGGCCTTTGCAATGCTCCAGCAACATTCGAGTGGATGGTCGACACAGTTTTACGAGGCTTGAAGTGGAAGACTTGCTTGTGCTATTTAGACGATATCGTTATTTTCTCGTCAACCTTCCCTCAGCACTTGCAACGACTGGACGAAGTTCTTACGTGCCTTGCAAATGCAGGCCTTCAGCTGAACACCAAGAAGTGCCGTTTTGCGAGCAAGACGATTAAAGTGTTAGGCCACATTGTAAGCAAGGACGGTATTCGTCCCAATCCTGAGAAGATTTACGCTGTCCAACACTTCCCGCGTCCTGAAAAAGCCAAAGATTTGCACAGTTTCCTCGGCCTCGTTTGTTATTTTCGCCGATTCATTCGAGACTTCGCCTCAATAGTTCCCCATTGCACAAGTTGCTCGGATCAGGCGCCACCTTTGTGTGGTCTCCTGAATGTGAAGTGGCGTTTGCCCAACTGAAGTGTGCACTCACATCTGAACCAGTCCTCTGCCATTTCGACGAAACCGCGCCTACGCTCCTGACTACAGACGCTAGTGGTTGAGGCATTGGTAGAGTTCTCCTACAGAGAGACAAATCTTCACGTGAGAAAGTCGTCGCATACGCGAGCCGTGCACTGACCCCTGCCGAAAAGAATTATACCATCACCGAACAGGAGTGCCTAGCAGTCGTATGGTCGATACAAAAGTTTCGACCTTATCTCCACGGCCGCCACTTTACTGTGGTTACGGACCATCACGCCTTGTGCTGGCTCTCGACAATCAAGAACATGTCCGGCTGTCTTGGTCGCTGGATTCTTCGCTTACAAGAATATGACTTCACGATCACATACAAGTCGGGAAACAAGAATCAAGACGCCGACGCACTTTCGCGTTGCCCGCTCTCTTCGGAGCCACTTAACAAACCCGCCACTGCCGCACTCGAGAGGCTCTCGGCCGTCTCTTTCCTACATGTTTCGTCATTAGCTACTGTGGACCCAACTTCTCCAAGCGAGTGTGGTTTGTTTTTATCGCACCAACGTGCTGACCCTTACTGTCACCGCATCATGGACAGTCTTGACGGGACTTGCTGACCCCCTAACGCCCGTCTTCGCCGACAGCTGGCACAATTCAAGCTCAACAACCACGTTCTGTACCGTCATATCTACCACCCTGATGGTCAACGCTGGGTGCCCGTTCTACCTCGCTCTCTTCAGGTTCAAGTCCTCAAGACATATCACGACGACATGTCTGCTAGACACATGGGCTTCCAGAAAACGTATGACCGCGTAAGATGTCACTACTACTGGCCGGGCTTGTCCACCTGTGTCGCGAAGTACGTTGCCTCATGCGCCCTTTGTCAGCGTCGCAAGCTACCTACATCAACTCGAAGTGGACAATTACAACCGCTCCCGTGTCCCCTGCAACCATTCTAGGTAGTTGGCGTTGACCTGTATGGTCCGCTTGCTATGACTGTCACGGGCAATTGATGGATAGTTACAGCTGTCGATCACCTGACCCGCTACGCCAAAACAGCTCCCGTGCCTTCTGCATCAGCTTCGGAAGTGGCAGACTTCATTCTTCGAGCAATAATCTTTCGACACGGAGCTCCTCGAGTAATCCTGAGCGACCATGGAAGAGTATTTTTTTCAGAACTCGTCGAAGAAGTGCTCAAGGCATCCGGCACTACACACAAAACAAGCTCCAGTTACCATTCTCAGACGAACGGCCTGACTGAGCGCTTTCATCGTACACTGTCAGATATGATAGCGATGTATATCGAACACGACCACAGAAACTGGGACACCATTTTGCCATTTGTCACTTTTGCGTATATTACCTCTGTACAGCGCACAACCGGTTACTCGCCGTTCTACCTCGTCCACGGTCGCTTCCCCTCTTCTTTCCTTGATGTTTCGTTCTTCTCTGTGCCTGTCAAACCATGTTCATCTTCAAGTGAAGAATACGCGTCTCGTCTACTTCATTGCCGCCAGCTGGCTCGCGTCAACACTGAAGCCAAGCAACAGGATCGCAAGCTTGAATATGATGCCTCTCATCGTGCCGTGTCTTTCAGCCCTGGCGAAGAATTCCTCCTTCTTACACCCATTCCCACTCCCGGATTGTGCGAAAAGTTTCAATTACGTTTTATTGGCCCCTGCACTGTTTTGGAGCAAACATCTCCTGTGAATTATCGCGTGGCACCCGTTCTTCTTCCGACGGACCGCCGCTACAGGGCAGCAGAAATAGTCCATGTATCCTGAATGAAGCCTTTCATACGGCGTTCCTCTTCGCTTTAAACTGCGGCCAAGAACTGCGGTCAGGATGACCGCTTTCACGTGGGGGGGAAGTTAGTGTAGGCATTCATTAAGCACATCTACTATCTTTACACATATTCATCATCTTGAGTGGTCATCATCTTCATCTGCTGTGGGGACTTGGCTTGTCTGAGTTCTGTGCCTTGGGCGTGGTCACTTCATCGTGTCTTCTGGGCCTAATGAAGGTTGCCTTCACCGTTACATCACAATATATATATTAGGAATACAAGAGGAGTGGAAAGAGATCTTTATGGGACTCCTGGGTTTACTGGGAGAGCTTTAGACAGATTGCCATTAATATAGACAGATTGAGCGAACTTAATTTGAAACTGCTCAAGCCATTTCAAGGTGTTAAGATATAAGCTCCTTTTTGAAAGTTTTAGGAACAAACGCTGGTGAGAAACTTTGTCGAAAGCTTTCGCAGCATCAAGAATGATTCAGTCGATGTAACTAGTTGAGACTAGTCTCTAGGTCATGAAGGAATAGTGGTAGCCGGGTTTCGAAAAAAAAGCCCTTGCCAAATCTGTGCTGTGAAGGATGGAAAGCTGCGTTGAAGCCCAAAAAGATGATTATTTGTGAGGATATGACGTGTTGCATTATTATACAAGGCACGCTAGTTAATGAAATGAAACGGTGGTTTCAGGGTAGTTTATGTTACCTGATTTCCAGACTGGAACAGCCTTGCCGTCTTCCGATCAGCCGGCATGATTTATGAGGCTGAGTGACTGCGAAAAGGCGAGACATATGTTTGCTGCGCAAGTTGATTGACCAGGTAGACAACACACAAACGCACGCCCGCACACACACGCGTGGCCCCGACGCGGTGGTCTAGTGGCAGGTACTCGGCTGCTGGCCCGCAGGTCGTGGGAGCGAACCCCTGCTGCGGTGGCTGCATTATCTATGGGGGCGAAATCGCCGTAGGCTCGTGTGGTCAGATTTGGGTGCACGTTAAAAAAACCGCAGGTGGTCAAAACTTACGGAGCCCTGCGCTACGGCGTCTCTCACAATCGTATGACGTTAAACGCTACATATCGATAAATCAAAACCTGTGCGGTCAGTCAAAAGTCTGCAAGGTTAGAGACGATAGAATGTGCAGTTTTACGAAGGCGGCAGTTTCCAATCCCGAATGGAATGTTAGATTCCTATCTTCAACTGTGCTCATCGTCTTCCGCAGAAGAATTCATTTCATGTCATTGTAGGCCCAGATGGACAGCTTGCGAAACGTGTTTTCAATGTTCATGAGATCTTTTGTGACTGTCCTTGCTACCAACACAAAATGGTTTTCCAGATTCCGCCATACTGTGCGAGACTTTCTAGTCTGCTTTCACGCTGGTATTCTTGTCACAGTAGCACGGGGCTTAGAGTCCTCGTACTATGATACTGTGAAGGGCCACACACACACAGATATATATATATATATATATATATATATATATATATATATATATATATATATATATATATATATATATATATATATATATATATATATATATATATATATATATATTTCTTGAAAGTCTTCCTGGATTCCGGTCGAGTTATAAATCACCAGAAGAAGCGAACGAGCAAACGAAAAACGATGCTTTATTGCCAACGTTACGGCCGGGGACCGGCCTTCGTCAGGGCATACGTGCATATCAATATATGCACGTATGCCCTGACGAAGGCCGGTCCCCGGCCGTAACGTTGGCAATAAAGCATCGTTTTTCGTTTGCTCGTTCGCTTCTTCTGGTGATTTATATATATATATATATATATATATATATATATATATGATTCAAAAAAGACATTCTGTGGGTCCGGTGCAAATATAATTAAGAATAAAGGAGCACACTTACGAAAATTGGATAATTGTTTACTCTACGTTTCGGCCGTGGCACCGCTTTCGTCAGGATTCAGGCCCTGACGAAGGCCGTCAGGATTCAGGCCCACGGCCCTGACGAAGGCCGTGCCACGGCCGAAACGTAAACAATTATCAAATTTTCGTAAGTGTGCTCCTTTATTCTTAATTATATATATATATATATATATATATATATATATATATATATATATATATATAGAGAGAGAGAGAGAGAGAGAGAAATAGAGAAAGAGATCATCCTGCGGTCAACGTTTCTTGAGTTAATACTGCCACAGTTATAAATTTTGCAATAAATCCTCTGATAATGCCATTTTTGTGTAGATGTTGGCGCAGTTCTGAGTCCTGCGCTTAATCCAACTCTCTAAAACCGGAAGAAATACTTACCAAGGAAAACTTAGCAATTTTCTTTACCATCGTGCGCTTGCCCAAGCGGTAGTGGTCTGTCTCACGTAACACAGGTATCAGCCACATATATCAGAATCGTTTTTATTTGCCATTTCCGAGCAGCCCGAAATTACAACCAAGAATTTCTCAGATAAATTATTGGTCTGTTGTGAACTTTAGGAAGCCACAAATGAATGCACATCAACCTCTGCGAGCCAAACGAAACATCATGGATAGCCAAGACATCACAGAAACTTTGTGTCTAAAGCCAGGAAATAAGCGAGCGTCAATGCAGCAAACGGAGATGTAACACAACAGCCCGATGAATGTATACGTTTTCTGGTGCTTTCGCTAGCTGCAAGAACGAACAATGGGTACTCGCTCTGTGTGGCTCATATACTTTCGCTATATGCCGTTTGTGCATTGTTCGGCAGCATAGGATAATTGTCATCCAGCAACGGGTGCAGGTGCCGGAAAGTCATACATGATTACAGCAACCGAAAGGACTTCAGGCTACAGTCTGTACAGATGGGGTCATACAAACGTGCGTGATCTCACGCATTGAAATAATATCTAGCTGAATTGCGACGGGCAGACGGTAAGTGTAAAATGTCGTGCTTACGGGCACTATATAGTTTGAGTATGGTAAAGTCATTGGCTTATCGTAGCAGCGGGTAATGAATGGACCAAGAACGCAGAATCCTGCAGTGCATGTGCGCAACCTTAGATACTGATCATGCGGTGCACCTATATGATTATCTCTACGTGTACTTATAGATTTTGTCGTTAAACTGTAGTCCTCCCCATGGCATATGTCTAGTAGGAATTTAAATAATTGATAAACACGGTGAAAAATCTGCATGAGAAAGTTGGAACTCATGACCCTATTTGCTATATATGGATTATACTTAACCTTGGCCTCCTCTGATGCGATATGTGCTGCACAAGAGGACAGACAAAACACTCAGAGGATCCATCGTCAAATCAGATTAAGTGACTTTCTCGACATCATATTGCGTTCACACAACCCTCAAAAGTAGACACAGGTGTCCCGCCTGCGACTAGCAGAACACTCGTAAAATTAGTTTAACATTGCAGATTGAACCCTTTTTGGCATGTCTAAAACACTCAGAGCCTGACGAGCGTTTTAAAAAAAAGAATCATCATCCAGAGGCACTGTCATTCCTACCTGTGTGCCCTGTTTTTCATCGGCTATAGAAATAGCTCTAAATTCAGACACACTGCATTTTTTATAGAAAACTCGTAAGGTTTTCCACTTAGTGAACGTGGATGTCCAGAGAAGCTGTTCAGTACATGACATAGATCAGAGGAAATTTTCAACAAGGCACCCAGTTGAATAAAACTTGTTGTTGGGCTGGCTGGTTATTCGTTAGAGTGTAAGATGTTCAGTGCAACCTTCACTCTGGCAAACACTCGCACAATCAATCAAACATCCATACGAATTCATTCATTGAATGTGTTCATCGGTAGTCGTTATGATGAAGGCGACCCACGCACATTTCCTCTCTTGGTCAGTGGCCAATAATCATCTGCGGGAGCAGAGAAAGTAAACAAGCTTGCAGGGCAGACAGCAGCGCATTGGCGACCCTCATCGACTATAAGTAGCGAAAGTCCGTCCCAGCGCAAAACATGGATTCACGAAAACCACTTAGCAAGCACATTGCGCTTCTTATAGCCCGCGGCAGCTGGGCGTGGCTACAAGAAGAGGGCGGAAGCTCTCTATGCATCTCATGTACGTGCTTTTGCATGCTGATACTAGAGTTACTGTATAATTACATTTAAGTAGCAGAATTGCAGCACTGATAGAACTCGCCGCTAGCGCCTCCGTTAACCAAGCACGCTCACGTGCACAAAGAAAACAAGGATAAAGCCTATTTTAGAAAAAAGCCAACTTTATGGCCTCGCGTGTGCTGGCGACCGCCGCGCCACTGGCGCCCCCACCACCCCTGGCCAAGCAGTCGGGTGAGCCGATCCCGCTGAGTGCGGAAGTACCACTTCCTTGGTGTTGTGATTGTGTCTTGTGTAGTCCGTTACTAACTCTGTCGTGAACGTCAGTGTTAGTGGCGTCTGTGCAGCGCAGCGCCGTGACTCAGTGCAGCGTAGTTGTCGCGATGATAGGATGCCACAGCTATAGTATAAGGAAACTCGCTTTCTCGCTTTATTTGTAACACACGGCAGTATAGTTCTAACAATTGTTTTATCGAGGTGCCTGTTTAATCGTTTAAAGCGGCGGAAAACTACTTGAAACGAGCGATCTGCGGAATCTAAAATGTCGCGATCCGTGTACACGATTCTTGACAATTAAAACCAAGTCTTTCTTCTTTGCTATTTAGAAAAAAATATCTTTCTATGGTGACTGCCATTGAACAAGCTATAGCGTCAGTAATATCTAAGACCATTATTTATTCAAGCATTCCTTCCTTTTTTTTTCCGAAGCGAAAGTCATTGATGAACGAGGGAGAAAATGCATGGGGCCCCTGGGCTGCGTCGGCTCCTAGATTCGGAAGGGGTGGCTTTCCTGCACGACATGAACGTCTCCGTGAGCAATACGGCGGACCCATGCGCAACTCTGCTACCTAAAGGAAGCATATACAGTAACTTTATCTCATAAGCAGCGCCAGCGCTGCTTTTCCCACTGGCGGCTGCCGGGCATTCAACTAGATATAAATCCCGAACAGACTATTTCTTTTATGACGTCACTGGCCGAGTGACCAAATAAACGGAAAAGACAAAACTCGAGAGGGGGAGGGTTGCCGCAGAAGCTCTTTTTTCTCACTTTGCTTGAAAGTGGGATGCACTCGTGCCTTCTTGCCTTTTTTTCAGGACCGTTGGCCGCTTCAGTGATGCGGTCATTCGTAAAATTGTGTTAACAATTTTTTAAAATTTTGTTAATCTGTTCTGAAGTGGCAAAAGTTAAGCTGACATATTTTTCAGTAAGAGAAAACTTGATCAGCACAAATAAATTGAACTTTTTATTGCATGTTTTGTGTAAAAAGATGGACATACGTATAGTGAGAAAGTGTGAATCTATAAAAGCAGCTTTAACTAACAACAGACATATGGACAAAATGAGTGAACGTTAAACTCACAGTATTCGAACCAATACAAAAATTGTCAACAATTACAAGTAGACACTTCGTATATGACGCAATCACGTTTCTTGCAGAACTTGAGTAATAAACGAGACTGAAGTTCAAAGGCATGAAGAGGCTTGAAGCAATACAAGAATTTTGAATATACAATGTATACATAACTGAAACCAATGGTTCGGCAAGTTCAATTGTCCTTGTCAGGGCGACAGTGTTGCCTTTACGAAGAAAAGTTCACTTATGCATTGGTTCCAGCGACATCTCCTGCAACGCTCTTTCGAAGCATTTAGTCAATCACATGTATTTCAGCGATAGTATTAGAAGTAAAGACACAAGGTTTCAGACCATGGATGCATAAATTTTATGAACAGGAAGGCACCCACAATTACTTCGTATGATTTGAAGAGTAAAAAAAGCAAAAACGCTGTAGCTGAGCCAACACGAATTGAAGCCTTTCAATAAACACCCTTTGCCGACAACAGCTTGGCTGCTGTCTTGACTAGTTAGTCCAGCGTCATTGCTTACAGAGAACAGGATTTAGTCGTGTACTCATGCGAAATAAATACCATGCTCAAATAATGGGTCCAAATACTTGTGCTCACCCGTTGTCACTCAAAAACCTGAAAAACCTTCGCGGAATCTGAATTCTCCGAGGTAATACGCCGCAGAGTCTCCAAAAGCATGTGTAGCCCGATTCAGCCATCATTGTTGAATGCGTGGTTGAATCGCTCGACGTAGCTCACTGCAACTTCCGTTCTCTACACGCCAAAACTTTGTCTTACCTTTCCTGTAGCTGGCAAGCCAACCGAGCGAGATAAGTGAGTGCGATCCAACTTGTTACATTGCTGAGTGAGCGGTGAGAAGGAGCTGAGGCAAGCACTGCGATCTCAAGTCAACCACTTGCCGTGATTCGCGGGATTTAAATTATGGAAATAAAAACGAAAAATGTATATAAACAAACAAAAAGTGCTTTACAGTGGTGTCAAACTTCTTTATTTCTGGAAACTTGTTGAAGCGAACAAATGCAAACATCCACATCAACCTCATTCTGTTCAACCCAATCTTAGGATGCCTGGCAACCGCTAGCGTGCATGTTCCTTGAAACTAATACTAGCGCTGAGTTTCCTTCTGCAAGCGCCGCCGCCGCTCCCTGCTAATGTATCGCCGCTCTGGATGCGAGGAAACTTCGCTAGCACCACTTGGGTAAGTCTGTCAAGAGTGGATGTTTGAATGGGAAGTATTTTTTAGCAACTTTCAGTCATTTAGAGCAAATCTATCTATCTATCTATCTATCTACTCTATCTATCTATCTATCTATCTATCTATCTATCTATCTATCTATCTATCTATCTATCTATCTATCTATCTATCTATCTATCTATCTATCTATCTATCTATCTATCTATCTATCTATCTATCTATCTATCTATCTATCTATCTATCTATCTATCTATCTAACTGTCTGTCTGTCTGTCTGTCTGTCTGTCTGTCTGTCTGTCTGTCTGTCTATCTATCTATCTATCTATCTATCTATCTATCTATCTATCTATCTATCTATCTATCTATCTATCTATCTATCTATCTATCTATCTATCTATCTATCTATCTATCTATCTATCTATCTATCTATCTATCTATCTATCTATCTATCTATGACGAGAGGCTATTTATTTGGAGTGGGATACAATAACTTTGATGGGTGAGAAATCAAGTGCAAGGAAGAGATTGAGAGAGAGAGTGAGAATTTATTAGAAGGCAGAGAGGTCAGCCTGAGCTAGTTCGCTCTAGCCTGCTACTCTACACAGGGGATAAGGTAAAGGGGAAGGAAGAAGGGATTAAGGGTGATGATGGGGCCAAGAAGAGGTGGTGCGTATGTACAGCAGCCACTTAGCATAGTACCCTACAGTCCAGTTTTTAGTCCAGTGCTTTTTATAAAGTCTAGAACAGCGTTTGCAGCAGTTTTTGACACTGTTTGGTCGTTCATTTCTGACAATATATGGCTTTCACTTAATGGTGTTCGTCCAATGCTTGCCAACATTGCAGTTAGCACTTTTCTTTGCGCCACGTATAATGCACAGTCACAAAATATGTGAGCTATCGTTTCGCACACTTGGCAGCGTTCCCGATTCGGGCTGTCCGCACGGCCGATTAGGTGGGTGTAGTGGCGAGTGAAGGTGACGCCCAGGCGAATTCGGTGCAGTATATTACCATGTCTTCGGCTGATTTTATCTGGAAGACGAAAAGTCATACCGGGGTCTGTTTCCCGCAGGCGCTTGTTCCGGTGATCTGGTAGCGACCAGTAAGCGGCAGCGCATTCGCGCATGAGTGATCTCAACAATGTGTTGACGTCACTTCGCGAGTACGGTACTTTGACGTACATAGGAGCGTTGTATATTGCCGCTATTGCTTCGCTATTGGCTGTTTCGTTGCCGACTAGGCCGCAGTGTCCAGGAATCCATTGGAGTGTAATCAATTGATTGATTGATATGTGGGGTTTAACGTCCCAAAACCACTATATGATTATGAGAGACGCCGTAGTGGAGGGCTCCGGAAATTTAGACCACCTGGGGTTCTTTAACGTGCACCCAAATCTGAGCACACGGGCCTACAACATTTTCGCCTCCATCGGAAATGCAGCCGCCGCAGCCGGGATTCGAACCCGCGCCCTGTGGGTCAGCAGCCGAGTACCTTACCCACTAGACCACCGCGGCGGGACTGGAGTGTAATCAAGTGACCGCTCCTGTGTCTTAGGTCAAATGCTTGGACGATTCCTAGCGCTAACTCGTAAAATTGGCCTCTTCTTGAATAGCTTGAAGCGCTGATTTTGAATCAGACAGAATCGTCCTTTTACGCGGTGCTTGGTCGTTCACAAATTTTATGGCTTCTTGTATAGCAACAAGTTCTGCAGCTGTCGAAGATGACCTATGATCTAATTTGTACTGTCGGGAAATATTGAATTGAGGGATCACGAAGGCTGCAGCTGAGGCGGATGAAGTTACGGATACATCGGTGTAAATGTGCACAGAGTCGCTGTATCGGTCATCTAAATGTGCCAAGGTGAGTTGCTTGAGGGCAATACAAGAAACACGCGACTTATACGAAATTCCACGTATGTGAAGGCACACCAGTGGTTTAGTCAATGTCCATGGAGGCACTGCAGGGATTACGGCAGGTGCAAAGCCTGAAGGGATCATGTGCCTATGCGTATTGAGGCATCGCGAATAGGTACAGCCTGGTCGGTCCACTTGTAGCGAAGACAACGGGTGCTGTGGATGTCGGGTCAGCAGACGAAGGTGCACTCGAAGAGGCTCACAGGACGTGTAAACCTGTATAGGGTAGGTGCGTGACTCCTCTATAGTGCCAGAGGTGGACGTGCACCGTGGCAGGCCAAGGCATGTTCTCAGTGCTCGTGCCTGAAGGCTCTCTAAAGTACGAAGGCACGTTGCCCACATGCTGGAAAGCACAGGTGAGCTGTACCTTATATAGTCCACAACCAATGCCTTGTATACCTGCAGAAGACTTTACTCCGAAGGGCCCCATCTCAGTCCTGCTATAACACGAAGAACATACACAAAACTGATTAGTTTGTTTTGCAGCACGGTCACATGCTTTGACCAGGACAGGTTGCGATCAATCACGACCCCTAAATAGCAGTGGTGCTTGACCACGGGAATCACTGCTCCGTGAGCGAAGATTGGGTACCGCGACATTGATTTCTTCATAAATGCCAATGCAGCACATTTTGCCATGGAAAGTTCCAGTCCCTGACGACGTAAGTACTTCAAATGTTATTGATGTGCCTTGTTGTAGCCTTGCTCGCAGTTGTGGTCGCGTTGCTCCAGATGCCCATATGCATATGTCGTCCGCACACGCACTGATTCTGACGACGTCGGGAAGCTCAGCTTCAAGGCCAATCAGTGCTATGTTAAAAACCATGGGGCTCAGGACCACACTTTGCGGAACTCCACGGCTTACGAGGTGCCTGGCCGTGTCACCGTCGGATGTCGACATAAAAATGGTACGTCCTCTGAGATAGCTCCCTATCCATGCGTGTAGTCGGCCACCTATGCCGATGTCTTCAAGTGCGTCAAGAATGGCCTCATGGTAGACGCTATCGTACAAGCCTTTTATATTTAAGAAAATGGCCCCTACCAATCTCCGACGTTGTCTTTCCTTTTCAACAGAAGAAACTAGATCTACAACACCTTCTATAGATGATCGACCTCTACGGAAGCCATTTATAAAATCTGGTAAGCCGACATTATTCTCCAGCAGCCATTCTGATCTTGCCAGCACCATGCGTTCCATCCCCTTACCGATGCAACTGGCTAGGGCAATGGGTCTATAAGAAGACAACTCGTGTGAACACTTGCCTGGTTTCAGTAGGGCCACTATGCGGCTGCACTTCCAACTCTCTGGGACTGTCGCTGCTTCCCGCGTAGAGTTGTAGAACGACCAGAGAGCCTGCCTTGCTTCCTGGCTGAGGTGATATAGAGCCGAATAAGTAATTCCGTCAGGCCCTGGTGCGGACGACCGTCGGGGCGCAGAAATCGCAGCGTCGAGTTCGTGCATTGTGAATGGTAAGTCGAGGCGATCGTCGCTGGATGGTGATGAGGCTAAACACAAAGGTGATATCGATGAGGAGGACATACCTACGAGTAATTGGTAGTAATCTTCTGCAACCTCTACTTCAGGTCGACCTTGCTTTAGAGCCAAAGATCGGAAAGGGCACAACTGTTGAGTGGGCGTCTGAAGGCTTCGGACAGTTTGCCATATTCGAGACAGGGGTTTTCTGGGATCAAGAGAGCTACAAATTACCCTCCACTGTTGCCTATCGAGCTTATCGAGGTGTCGCAATACATGTCGTTGTGCTTGGCGTGCTATAGATAGGTCAGATGGGGATTTCGTCCTGCTGTATTTTCTCTCTGCCCGGCGACAGATTGCACGAAGGTATTCTTATTGTGCGTCAAGTTGTGATCTTGGTAGCGACACATTCACAAGTTTTGTATGCGTTATTAAGGCTGATGCAATTAGGCTGTCTATTTCAGATATACATTGAATGTTCCCGCACTGAGCATTTACAGAAGCTTAGAATCATGACCAGTCTACGCTTTTCACAGGCAGGGGAGTCGAACGACGGAATCCTTTTAGCTGTATATATGTAGGGAGATGGTCACTTCCATGTGTTTCAACGTCTACGAACCAACAGGTGGTAGGCAAGAGACTTCTGCTCACAAAACATATGTCTGGACAGCTGCTGTACGATGCGCCATGGAGGTAAGTATGTGAGCCATCGTTAATGGACATCAGGCCCTGATTGAGCACAAAATCGGCAATGTCCCTACCGCGGGTGTTCATTGAGGCAGAATCCCACATGGGATGATGTGCATTAAAATCCCCAACTAATACATGTGGTCCAGGGCAAGCTTGGAGCACAGACAAGAGATGGGAACAGTCCACGTGGCTTCTAGGAGGAATGTATCCACCAATGATTGATATTGAACGTCGCTTGTGCTTTATAGATAGGCAAATATAGTCGTTAGAAGCATGAGGAGCCACGGCATGTCTCACGTACGTTAGATCTTGACGTACGCATATAATTACTTTGCTCGTATTTCGATCATCACGTGACCACAAAGTGACGTATCCGGAAATACGAAACGACGACATCATATTCGACTCACATATTATAACCAACGGAAATTTGTATTTAAACATCCGTTGTCGAAAGTCAGACAATCGGCTTCGTAAACCTCGTGCATTCCACTGCATTATAGCAGAGGTGCGC
The DNA here is from genome assembly GCF_043290135.1 of Rhipicephalus microplus. Lineage (NCBI taxonomy): Eukaryota > Metazoa > Arthropoda > Arachnida > Ixodida > Ixodidae > Rhipicephalus > Rhipicephalus microplus. The sequence goes on along the minus strand of NC_134705.1, from coordinate 59,402,594 downwards.
ACACGTTCATTGAAGAAATTCCCCATATTGTTTATGGAAGGGTCACCAGTAGCGGTTCCTGTACGTTGAGGATCTGCACTGCTGTTTTTGCTCCTGGTGTGTGTAGCTCGTTGAGAATCGCACGAATAGATTTTAGTAGATGCTTCAGCATAGTTTGGCTCTTCTCAGTGTCTTTCCTATCATTTACCGCCCTCTTTGAAGTTGCAGCCCATGATGTGGTCTTTTTTTATTGCTCCGGTCGGTAGCGAAGGCCACTCATTATCTGAAGCATCGGCGTGCAACGCGGGCGTTGGTCCACTTTCTGCATCCCTGGGACGTGGTGCGTATGACATGGGTGTAGCGGCCTGATAATGCGCACGCGTATGTTCATCTGTTGCTGATGGTGATGCATCACTCCTATGTCCACTATGCTTTCGCTGGTGCCTACGTTTTGGACGACGTCTGTGTTGGCGGATGGACGTGACAGCCTCTCTGTGTGTCGAGTTGTCTCTGACCATCTTCCGCAGGACGCGAATTTCTTCTTTGCTCTTCGGGCACTCCTTCGACGTTGCTTCATGTGCACCAGAGCAGTTTGGGCATTTCAATGGAACAGCAGTATCGCAGTTTTCCACGTTATGAGACCCGCCGCACCGCTGGCAAGTTGTCCCACTTTTGCACACTGCGCTGACGTGTCCCAACTTGCAGCACTTGTGACAATGCAAAGGCCGTGGCACGTAAGGGCGCACGGGATGTCTCACGTATCCAACCTTCACGCTAGGGGGTAGAGTCTCAGAATCAAATACTAGTTTGATGCAGCGAGACTGCCCGAAGCGGCGTATGGTCACGATTCGGGCTGTCGACGTCACAAGATTCTGCAGGTCAGAGTCTGTGATGTCAGTGTCGACGTCATTTATCACGCAGCTGATATGAAAAGAGATTGATTGATATGTGGGGTTTAACGTCCCCAAACCATTATATGATTATGAGAGATGCCGTAGTGGAGGGCTCGTGAAATTTGGACCAAGTGGGGTTCTTTAACGTGCACCCAAATCTGAGCACACGGGCCTACAGCATTTCCACCAGCATTGAAAATGAAGCCACTGCAGCCGGGATTCGATCAGCAGCCGAGCACCTTAGCTACTAGACCACTGCGGTGGGGCTGCACGGAAGAGAAAGGGATAAAGAAAGAAAGAGAGACATAGAAGAAAGAGAAAACAAAATTTATTCTCATGAGTTCACCGGCGATTGCGATACTACCTAATGCAGATTCTTAGTGCAGCTTCGTGTGGGAGCAAGTCATCTGTGTTTAAAGGTTTGGCTTTCCGCAAAGTATCGAATGCGCCTTAAACCATATTTTTTGTGAAGTAAGGGAGCACCCCCAATACCATTATTCCTTTTTGTGAGTAAAAGCGAGGTACCAGCTACGTAGTGTTTTGTATTATGTATCCTTTGCTACTGCTGCATGTGGCTGACGACGATTAAGAAATGTAGCGGTAAAGCACTAAATCACAACCTTGCTCCCAAATTAACATTGAGGGATGGCTGATTGGTATTTCACTCTTTTGCCACTCTATATTACTTAGGTAAATGCGATTGCTTGCCTGACATGAGACCTGTATAGGGTGTTATCGCAAATGAATTTTAAATACCGGCCTGGTTGTGTAGAAGAATGCCCGACGCCTGTGCAGTGGCGTAGCAACTCTTGCGTGAGTGGGAGGGGCAGGCCTGCCTCACTCGTCACACACACACACACACACACACACACACACACACACACACACACACACACACACACACACACACACACACACACACACACATATATATATATATATATGTATATATATATATATATATATTTATGTGTGTGTGTGTGTGTGTGTGTATACTTAGAAACCTACAAGGGAAATCATCACAGCGGAAAGCGGAAATGGCGAAATTTCCCTGTTGTAACCTAGCCACGTAACCATTTAATTTTCCCGTGAGAACATGATCGAGTGATTACTGTTGTGTTGAAAAAAGACGCCTTACTTGTTGGTTTCCCCTGCGTGTAGTCACGTGACCAATTTTGAAAGTGGGGGAGTCCCGCCCCCTTCCCCCCCCGGCCGATACGCTGAAGCCCGGCGCCCAGGCAGAGAGGCTGGTTTCCAGTCCCATTCATTTTTGTTTTTTTTTCTTTATAAATGATATTTTTTATGTAGATCGGTTACGGAACCGACAGTGACGCCGCTCAGCGCAGGAATGGGAGCCTAAGAACTGCACTTTGAAATGTTTCTTGGTGAGGAGGTATTCCATCCCGCATGCCCACGAGCCACATGATCTTACAGCGAGCATTCTATGTTCGTGCAGCGCGCTTGCTTTAAACCCCGAGTCAGTTCATTTTCTAACTTACGGATCTGTTTCACGCTCATTGCCGCAGTACCGGAAGCATGCGAGTAAGCCTTAATTTGAATGAGCCCTTCCAAAACCTAGCGACATCGCTTCACTTCACTGATAAAACTGAAATTTGTGACAGTGCAGCTCATTCAGCAGCCACTTTATTTTTTTTTTTTTGAGTGTCCGTGCATCCGCAAATATTTCGCGTCTGTAATATGCGACAAAAAGTTCGGTATGCATGAGGTTGTATATACTTTGCGGATCTGTAGACATACGAGTTTATTGCTTTCATTTGTACCAGTCTCGAAGGAATGGTTCACGAAGCGTGGAATCGCAGCAACCATTCTGTTCAGCCCTTATATGGTTAAAGAAACGCATCATGCGGTACCTACAAGTACCGTCATCCAGTGGACACTCGAAGGACTAAAACGAGAGGTGGCTGCTACATACAGGAGACGCATGACCACGCCTAAATGAGCTTCGCCCTTAAAGTTTCGGGGACGGCAGTCAAACCCATGATTTCTCGGTCCGCGACAACAGCTGCCGGCACGCTACGAACCGCGCCAAGGCAACATACTTAGTAGGCTTTAGAAAACACGCCTTTTAGGCGCGAAGCTCCTTAGGGTGCGCATCGTTCGCTCCTTTGTAGTAGTAGTAGTAGTTGTAGTAGTAGTAGTAGTGGTATTAGTAGTAGTAGTAGTAGTAGTAGTAGTAGTAGTAGTATGCAGCCACATCTAGTTTATGAATTGCCCAATAGATGGCGTTGCGTGTACATCTCATTGGAAATAATATCACTATAGATGCCTTAGTGGTTTTCGTGTAATTCATGAGTGGACGAACGGACGAATGGACCGAACCGAACGACCGACCGACCGACCGACCGACCGACCGACCGACCGACCGACCGACCGACCGACCGACCGACCGACCAACTGACCGACCGACCGACCGACCGACCGACCGACCGACCGACCGACCGACCGACCGACCGACCGACCGACCGACCGACCGACCGACCGACCGACCGACCGACAGACAGACAGACAGACAGACAGACAGACAGACAGACAGACAGACGAATGGATGGGCGGACGAAAGGATGTTTCGCCCCACTCATCATCATTTACTTCGTGGATATGCTCTAAGGAAGATATAAAAATATCTTCCTCTTCCCTCCACAGTTCTCTAGGTAAAGATTAATAGTGCATCATGATCGCGGAATCCACAATTAGTTCTTTCGACGTGTGATTTCTACACGCCCGCTCATTTCGGTGCCTTTCTCGGTGCCTTTCTACGCACCTGTTCATCTCGGTGCCTTTCGGTGCCCCAAAAAAGTGCCATTTTGTCAACGCCTTCCAGGTGGCGGCCTTACCCAAAGTGTAGGCGTAGCTCATGACATTCATCCATACCGACAACAGCTCTGCAACGCATAGAGCAACGCGCTTGATGTAACTTCACGTTTCCCGCTTAGGCTCACCGCGCGAAAAATATGGGCCGGCCAAGAGAGGACACAACGCGAGTTGCGTTTCTCTCCAAGCGGGCAGTGGCTTTCAATAACTCGAACATGCTGCGAGTAGGTGACTTTAGCCCAAGTTTGGCGTCAAATCAGTCGTGCCCTTTTGTCTGTCACACCGGTTTCTCACCGTTAACTATACCAGAGACATCCATGACCACAAGGGCATGTTTCATCATTAATCGATAAATAACCATGGACGTTAGATGTCGGGATGGAGATGTATTGTTAAGCGTTAACGTTGATGCGCTTGCAAAAAGCTGTGCTTAAATTCAGCTGTAGAACACGAACCGACATTGTGTAAGCTCTCTTCTATCAATGCTTAGTAAGCGCTAAACTACTTCTGATAGGAGACTTTACTTACGTGGTATACCGATTTCTCAGATGAAGAGGTCAACCATGTTTTTTTTTCTCAGTCGATGTATTGACCCCCGGAATGTTTTTGGTTTTGCACTGTTTCAATGAGTGGAGATACCTCACCTAGTATTGCACGGCGTGCGCAATCGACCCACTCTTAGAGACGAATAAGAGGTCTCAGCAACGCATAATGTCGGGCTAGTAAGCGTATAGCTGTGTAAAACATCCTTGGCGCAAACTTGAAAGAAGACGAGAGAAGAGACTCCGAAAAGCGCACTGTGCGCTCTTCCGAGTCTGTTCTTTTGTCTGCTTTGAAGTTTGCGCCAACGATATTTTACAAAGGATAAGATGTCATCCGATGAAGTCATCGTGTGGCGTCATGTTAAGAGTGACGTCATAGTTCAGCCACAGAGTTTCCTTAAAAAGACTAGAGGGGACTTTGGCGCTGCGATTATTCAGCGATCATGGGAATGATAAATTGTACACGCATTTGCTCATAGTCTTCGTACTTGCGGGACGTGAATCGAACTTGTGGCTTCGTGTGTTCCTGCGTTTCGGTTTCGGTTTGAAGGAAAGAATGAACCATTTTGAACTTCGTGACCCAATTTGAAATGATAAGCCGAAAGATTAAGCTACTGAAGCGCAACCACTGAACATTCGATTATACTTGTTTCGTGACAGAACAGTTCCAAGCCACACAAGCACGCACAGAGCCAGAAGTATGAAGATTAGACAAATTCGTGTACTTACCATGCTTGTTAGAGTGCCGTGCGTTGCAGCTCCCATAGACACTAGTGCCAGAGGTCCCTCTAAAGAATATACAGGAAACTGTAAGGGTGACACCACAAAGGTTGGGAATCTGGGAAGAAATGAAGACATGACCAATGGTAACGTCCTCAAGTGGTGTTTTGTTTTTTTGATCCCCGCGTCTCCGATACCTTTGAGTGGCAACGGTTATTTTGGTCCAACATTTTCACCTAGTAGGACCTGTCTCGTTATTGTGTGAAATGTAGGACCAGGCACTGTTTTGACGATAGTTGCAGCGAAAGACCTCTGACGTCAAATTCGAATTTTTCTGCCGACCTGTACTCCTGGAAAGCCAGAGACCAAAGCGAAGGCTTGTACAATCGCTTGAAGTTTCTTTTATTATTCATTGGGGACCATGAGTGGCATAAAACTTTGTCCTTCGTGCGCACACCTCTTAAGCGCGAGATGGCTTGTTTAATGAATATCTTTTCACTCAGATTCTTCAGTTACCCGTTGAATTTTACCCACAGCTGAAACAACTCCGATCGTGTGAATCGCTGATGGCAAATTGCTTCACAACACTGCATAACAAAAAGGAACAGTATATACTTAAGGCTCTCGTGCTGATTGCCTATTGTATAAATCGTTCTACATTGTTCGCTATATAAACTAATAGTTGATAGGCACTCAAAGTGGACGGATGTATGCGCTTCGCAAACTCTACTGTTTGTGTTTGCCCTCTAGACTATAGTTATCGGAGGATTTCGGAATAAGCAAGATGAGTGCAAAGCTTTCGACAACCGTCCTATTTGTTGCCTCTTCAATGGTGGTGGAATGTATATGGCCCGTACACCTATCGAAGACATGGAATATAGCAAAGGTAATATAGATTTATGAACCATCGATATTTTGACACTGTGATTTATTTTACTGAAACAGAACATTTATTAGGATAATTCATGTCTTAGTAATCCTTTTTAGAGACTCTTATGTTTATTATGATTTTCATATACATTGAAAATCAGCATTGTCATTTTTATGCACAGTGTTATAATTTGTGTGAGAGTAGTAGGTGTGCAATATTGGAGCGTAAACATGTGAGAAATGTGGATGCTTCACAGTGAACCTTCGTTGTAGTCTTGCCTGCAGGCACTGAAGCAAGGTATCTATCATTGCCTGTGCAAGTGATCTATGTGCCACGACCATGATTATCGTGAGCCTATTTTGTTGTGCGTATAGGATAAATGTCTTGGTAGGTAAAAGTAAGTTCGCTTCGATTATTGTAAATTTCAAGCGAATGACCTGATAATAAGAAGTAAGTTATGCCGCTATTCCTCGTTGCATAATCCCACTCACTGCCGCTGGAATCGCATTGTTCAGAACATGACACAAATCATTATTATTGCTCAAGGAATACATACTGCCAACGTTTTCACAGAAGTAAAACCTCTGGCCCAACTGTATTGTTTCTCGAAGTTTGACCGTGAATTATCACCAAGTGCTCTAACACTTAGGCAGAATGCTTGCATTTTGAGCAGTCAATTTATTAGGTTATCTATAATACTTTAGGTTTTGCGCAATACTCTAATTTAGAGTGCAATAGTCTACTTCTAACGCAGCTTAGAGCTTTAAATTTCGTGAGAGACCACGAAGCATTCGCTTATATAATTCGTTAAAAATATGTGTTATATACTGGGTTCGCAATTAACCATTCCCACTTTGAGGTGCTCTCTATGAACTCGTATATCTAATTCTTCCCATTCTAGGCCTCTGAAAACATTGTGTAAGCCCGCGGAAAATAGCATTGGCGAGATCGTCTCCTGTTCTCTTTCACCCTTCTTTATTGATATTCTGCCGCTGTTTTTTATGATTTTTTATGAAGCGCTATGATGGTAGTTGATTGCGGAGTATCTGAAGGGAGAAATTGCAATTCATGATTACTAAACTGGACAAGGAGAGCATAAAGGTAGATTTTAAAATTCATCTGCAGAAAAAGAAAATTGGGTGCAATAATCTCGGAAGCGAACCGCGTTCCGATATAACTAGCAGTGCACTTGAAGTTATAAAATAGTACGTCTACTTAGGGCAGGTAGTAACCGTGGAGCCGATCCACCAGATTGAAGTAATTAGAAGGAGAAGACTGGGTTGAAGCACATTCAACAAGCTTTTTAATATCATGACTGGCAGATTGCCCCTATTTTTCAAGAAGAAGGTATATAATAGCTTCATCTTGTTGGTATGTACCTACGGAGCAGAAAACTGGGAGCTTACAGAAAGGATTTACGTTAAAATGAGGATGACGCAGCGATTGGTGGAAACGAAAATGAAGGAAAACTGTAAGAGACAAGAAGAGAGCAGAGTGGGTGAGGGAAAACAAACAAGGGTCTAGACTATCATGACTGAAATTAAGAACAAAAAATGAACATGGGCCGGGCACGTAACTCGTAGGCAGGATAACCACTGATCATTAAGAGTAAGTGACTAGAATCCCAGAGAAGGCAAGCTGGTGAGGGTCAGACAAAAAGTTGTGCGGGCAGATGAGATTAAGAAGTTTGCGGGTATAAATTGGCAGCAGCAAGCACAAATGCGAGTTGACTGGCGGAACTTGATAGATGCCTTTGTCTTGTAGTGGACGTAATCAGACGGCTGAAGATGCTGATTTTTACTGTGCGGGTGTATCTCAATGTTTCGGCATCTTTAAGCACGTTCATGTGACCGTACACTTTGGATGCACCCACAGTCGACAGCGAGCCTGAAGTGCCGACGTGGGGCCAAATCACTGGTGCATTTTACAGTCTCCAGCTCCAGAATCAGATTGCAGAAGCCCTAGGAGCTACCACATCCCGCATCCTTTGTAGATTTCTATCCATGTGAATTCAGGATAGGGAAGCAGATGCAAGCCGGGATTAGAGAAAGTGTCTAACCTTACACAGGATTACTTCATGCTGCAAAAATGAAGTGAATGAAAGCTACCAGGTGAATATGTTTTCTGATCCTTCATTGACAAAGCAGTAAGAGCATTAGCTTTGGCAGAAAACAGTCTCACCATGGCGGCATCGAGAACGTACTAAGAATAGTAGCAATGTCTGGTGATGAATATAGCAACTGTTTACACCTTTCCAGTTCGTTAATACATCAGAAAATATTTGGACGTATGATACGAACGACAGAAGATATATTGAGTGCAAAGTGGACATAAAGAAATATGCGACAACCACATCACTCTTCTTTGATCGGCGGTTTTACTTAGGGCATGAAAGGTAAGACACAAAAAAAAGGTTGTGCATTCTTCAGTTACGTCTACCCTCTTTGGCCATGCTGAGCTGAAATGCGGTGTCAACATGGTGTTTCGGTAAAGCTTGAAGAACAAATGCCTGGGGACAGGGAACTAGATAAACACTATCACATACGACAGCGGACACCAGGTTACACAAATAACGCGCGCACATAGGGACAACGCAAGCGCTTGTGTGCATGTTCTTTGTGCAACCGGGTGTGCGCTGCCATATACTGTAGAGTCTTACCAACTTGCCCGCCAATACGTTTAAGAAAATGAACGTACTAAGCAGTCAAATAAGCCCACTCGAAAAAAAAAAGGCTGGTTTGTCTAGAATAGCACTTCTACAAGGATTTGGCACTAGGCATACAGTATAGTCGGAGAATATTGTACACCGGGGTCACGCCATGCTTGTTTGGAGTTCGTCAGCGCATTACGTATATTATGCAGAGGCATAAATAACAATCACCAGTCAAGCATCTATCGTAGTCGCTCGAAATTTTTGTGAGAAAGATAAGGCAAAGTAGGTCGAAGAAACCAATTGACGGTGCTTTTCCGCTGGTAGCTGCAGCTGTGCCGCCAAAATTTTTAGGCAGGCAGGGAAAGACAACCCCCGCAGTGTTACTTTGGCACCCTCGCGGAGATGGCTCGACTGAATATTTTGCCTATTGTGCAGATGAACAGAGAACTCGTTTTATTTTTCTTGTGCTCCTATAGTGTACATATTGCCTTCGAAGGACGTTTTTTTGCGAAGATGACGGACCGAATGGCGCTTCGACATGCAGGTATGTTAAGAATACTTGATTGTGCGTGTGTGTTTTTACCACCACTGATAGAAACTGCGGCAATAAACGCATTGCTATAACTGTTGCCACTAGTTTAGCTTGGTAAATAGAGGTAAAGTCGTGTAACCGAATTGAGAAAGCCTGATTAAGAGAAGATGATACTATTCTTACACCTGCCTTCTCTTCACAAACCAAAGCATCAGTTGCTATCACAATGTTTGTACCCAGAATAAGCCGATCATCTTCAAAAATGCCATTTAGATATTGATATGGTAATTTTTTGCGTTCTGGGGATGTAAACAAACAAAATCAATCCTAATTGCTTTACAGTGTTGAGTACAAGTCCTTCTCAAAGTTAAGTTATAGAGGGTCCAAAAGATTGTGTAAGAATAACTTGGGCGCACCTTAATCCAGACCATTTGTGGTTAAAAAATGAGGTCTGCTTGTTAGTGAGCACATACGTGACCTCCTCTGAGGTGATGCCGAGTGTTTTAGAAATATTCGTACTATTAAAATAGAAATTTTTTCATAAAGATTTTGTCTGATAAAAGGAAAGCGTAATTTTTCATATAAAATATTCTTCGCAACCCATTTAGGTAGCCCCAGACATAAGCGTAACGATTCATTTTCTGAGAAAACCAATAGTATAACTTTATAGGCCGGGGCGCTGAAAAACAAAACGCAGCCGAATTATAACATGAGCCGAATCTACATGCAAAAAACCATTACGAGCAAGTCTTTACGCAAACCAGCACGATAATTACTGAGCCTGCGCAGCATCCCTATGGCACGTGCTCCTTTAGCAGCCATGTTTTCTATGTGGGGACTCAAGTTAAGTGTTTCGATGTAGGTTACCCCAAGTACCTAAGTAACTCGACCGGAGGTATGATATGTTGTCAGCACATTAATGAAATTCGTACCGGGGCAATTTTCGCAAAATCTACGATTGCGCTTTCCACGACGTTGAGTGATAAGTTAATACCCTCCAGCCACATTTTCAGGTTATTCATATATGCCCGCAGAATTAGGTAAATTGGGTGACTGCCCACCGATTCAGCAAAAACTGTGGTCATCGACATACACATAGACCTGTACATCCTGCTGTATGGGAATAATGCATAGAAGTACAATATATAATAAAGGTAATAATACTGACCCTTGCGGTATACCCCTCGTGTGCCTGTATTTTGAAAAAAATAACACCAGACTGCAAGCAGCGAAATTCTCTATAATTAGGAAAACATAAACCGAAGGCCCAAAGTATTGAGAAAGTCTTAAGTTGTGAAGCGAATCTAACAGTTCCACTTGCTCAACATTGTCACAAGCTTTCGTGATATATAATGTTACCAAAGTGGAATATGGTTTCGGGTATTGAGCAAGCTGAATTTTACTTTTGTGATGAACGAGAGCGCCCCAAGCGGAGAAACCACGTGTGAATAAAATGTGACATGGGCTTCGTCTCAGTTTCTCCGACATTCAGCCATCTACACGACTTTTAAAAACTCTTTAAGCGTTTTACTACATTTGATGTAAGTGCTATCGGCCTGATGATATTTAGGGTAAACTCATGTGGCTTGCTTTTTTGATAATGTAATATCTTTGGCGATTCGGCGATTGGGTGAGATTCACGAACTTTTAATTAAGTGATGAACGATTTCGAGTAAGCCAAGGGGGTAAGTTACGTACTGATTTTATTAACATCGTCATGCCATCAAGAGCAGACGGAATGGGTAGCGTTTGTACTACATTTCTGCAGCTGTCGCTTATGCAGAACCATCACCTCTAGAGAGGGACTGGAGTTGGTATAGTGAAATAGTCGTGAAGACATTTTTGAGGCCCTGAGCTACATCTTCCAGAAAACCCTTCATTCACCTAGTGTTGATTCTACAGGTTCTACGTTTTTCAGTACTGGAAGAACTTTCTTGGTTCTCTTAATTAAAGCTCTCTCTCTCTCTCTCTGTCTCTCTCAGAAAGGAAAATAATGCTCCTTTATTGACTGTCTCTGAAAGGAAGTCAGATTGTTCATTGTCAAATTTGTCTTCCGCATTAGCAATGGTTCTTTTAAAAAAAGCGTTCGCATACTTGCATAGGTCGGCGAACTTACTCCTGGGTCAACTCACTCGGACTCACTCAGACTCAAACCAAGCTGTGAGTTTGAGTAAGTCCAGGTGAGTATTAATTTTGCGAGCCTGAGACTGAATGAGGCCAGTTCAAAAAATTTCGTGAGTGTTAGTCCAAGTGAGTACGCTCCAGGAAAATTTGGGTGGGCCTGTGTCCGAGTGAGTCCAAAGTGCAAAATATCTTTCTTGGAAGTTTTCTGCCATCATTCCGATCTTAAAACCGGCTAAGGCGCCCTTGAGCCTTGAATCCTTCCGCCCAATCACTCTGACAAGCTGTCTATGTAAGGTAATGAAACAAATGATTATTGTGCGCCTGCAGTGGTGGTGCAATAGAACTGGTGTATTCTCCCACTACTTAACATGTTTTAGGAAACAGAAATGCACAATGGGTGCAATACTGTACATAGCAACGTATGTGGAGCATGAACGCGCCTGTGGTAGTTTGACGGTCGCAGTGTTCTTGGACATCAAAAGGGCATTTGACAGAGTCAGTTACACTCATGTTGTGCTGAGTATGTTGGAACTCGGACTGTCCGGCAGGTCTTTGCGGTGGATCTCTAAATTTTCATCAGGTCACAATATATTCATTCAGACGAGCGAAGGGAAAAGTGCAGAACACGACGTCCAACAGGGAGTTCCACAAGGAAGCGTGCTCAGCCCTTTCCTTCTCAGCTGCGTTGTGACTGATTTATCAAAAAGACTGCCTTCTAGGTTGAAATACTCCTTATGTGCAGATGATGTGTGCATTTGGGCATCTGGCACGGACGTTCGGGTAATTCAAATTGCATTGCAAGACGGCATAAATATTATTAACCGATATTTAAAAGAAAAATAAATGATTTTGTTGTACGCAAAGACAGCTGCATTGCCCTTCACCCGTAAGAAATTAAAAAACTTATCTCAATTTAGAACGAAAATCACTGATGACTGCGACACAGCATTGGTTTCTCGGAGTAATTCTTGGACATCTCACATAAAGGAACTCGAAAACGAGGTGAATTGTTTAGTGAATAAACTCCGCAGAATCGCTGGGACATCATGTGGCGGATCTGTATCATCCATGCTCGCTGTTCACAATGCTTTAATAAGACAAAAAGTTGCATATTCTGCAACAGTCTTACACGGCCTTTCCCGCACTTCAGAGGAGTGACTTCAAAGACTATTAGCTAGGGCACTGCGCATCTGCCTACGTGTTCTACGAGTGACTTCCAGCAAGCTTGTCACAGCAGAGGCTCGACAACCACCCTTTCCAGTCATGAGAACAATCGAAACATGCCGCTATTTTTTTCGCTTACAGACGCAACACAAGCACTATCCATTGGCACTAGATATTTTAGGAAGGGATAAAAGCAATGCTCTTGAAGAAATACATAGTAATCTATATATATTACGCAGAAAATAATTCAGGAGCTCTGAAGTGGTCTATCCTACATGGCTGCTTGCAATACCAAGCATTGAATTCTGCGTAGATGGCAGTATCAGAGAGAGAAACATGTTCATACAAGCTGCTCAATAACTAGCGCTTTATTAGATGCAGATTCGGTACCCAGGGTACATACACGTTTACACAGATGGCTCAAGTACTACAACGTTTTAAACATCATCATTTATTATACCACAGTTCAATATTAAAAAATATTTAAATTATGTCGCAAGGCGTCATCTACTACCGCTGAGCTTTTTGCTATTTTGTATGCTATAAAGTTTCAAAACTCGGCAGCATACACGAGAAGATGAGTACTTTTTATCGATTCACAGGTCACATTAAGATCACTCTCCAGTACAAACACGACAAAAATTTGTGGTCACCAAAGCAAGCAAGGCGCAACATGAGAATAAATTCCAGTGGATACCTGTCCATTGCTACATTCCTAGAAAAACAGCTGCCGATGAAGCGGCACGGCAGGCACATCGTAAACATGTTACTGTTTGTTTACCGATTTCGAATAATGAATTGCGTTGCATTATAAAGGCTACAACTTTCAGAATGAGCAAAACTGCTTGGTTTGACCAAAGTACAAAGAGCTGTGATTTATATCACATTGATCTATTCATTGGATTCGATATTACGCTTGCATTAGATAGAAGTGTGTAAACTCTTATTCACCGGTTGAGGCTAGGCACCGCATACACAAAACATTTTCGCACAGAATTGGCAGAGCTGAAACTCCCAAATGCGAATGTGCATTTATAGATGAAGACGCATGTCACCAACTTATAGACTGCCCACATCATGACACGCCGAGACACCGTCTCAAATTGGAACTATTGGCATCAGACCGCAGACCATATAGCACGAAGAAACTTCTGGGTCCGTGGCCAACTGAAGTTTTACAGGCGCACGCTTTAAAAACGTTAACATGTTTCTTACAAGACAGCGGAATTGCTGAGAAGTACTAATGAATAATGAACTTTCATTTTTATGACATATGTACTTATTATGTGCAGTATTATATAACACTCATCATATATGTGTGCTGAAGTGAATGATGTGTCGACTGCTTTGTACATACGAGCGACTACATCTTCATAAGTACCAGACGCGTGCTCTGCTGTTTTGTGCTGGTAGGACAGAATATTAACGAGGGACATTGTGAGAGACTTCATTCGTTGACTTTTGAACATTTCTTTATCATTGTGTTGCGATATGTGCGTGTGCTTTTTTGCATATGTGTACTCGAGTGTTCTAATTTCATGCACAGCTTTGTTTGTTTTCCTTTAAGATACGTTTTAAACTTTCACTCAAGGGCTAAGGAGTATCCGGTGACATACTTGTGAGCCAACATCTCTTTATATAGCATATAATAATAAAATTCTCTTTAGTCAGTCTGAGTGAGTTCCACTTTCTTTTGCTGGCTTAAGGCCCTATTTAGTCACCTTGAGCGTTACTATGAGCCTTAATTGAATTCACGTTTATACTCATGCTTGCTCACAGGTATTCCAAACGGTGTCTTTTATGCACCGTTTGAATATTTCTTAATTTGAGGCGCGAATTACGTAAGGGGTTGGCCTTGAGCTTCCCCACCGACTCTTACAGGAAATATCTGGATTAATATATATTATGTTGTCATCTTTCCGCCAAAAATACCTGACTGATTTAGAAGCACCGAGTTCTTATGTATAGCGGCACCAAAAACAGCCCCGATTACGTGTTATATAGGTGATAAAGAGCATTGACACCATGGTCGGAGAAGCCGACTCTAAGCTCAAGAGTCTACTCTCCCGGACTCGCTCAGACTCAAATCAAGCCGTGAGCCTGAGTCTGAGTGAGTACAGGTGAGTTGTGTTTTCGTGAGTTGGAGTCTGAATGAGCCCGGCTGAAGAAAACTTTCGTGAGTGCGAGTTCGAGCGAGCCCGACTCAAAAACATTTCCTGAGTCTGAGTGTGCGTGAGTAGAAAGCTAAAAATATAGTTATTGAGTGAGTCTGAGTGAGCTCCACAAGTATTGCTGACCTATGCATACTTGTAGTCACTCCAGCTGCGAGGACGCTGGTTGGAAACCATTTTTTCCTTGCAGCTTTTTTTAGCCTATAAACCCGTGTACAGATCGCATTCCACCAAAAGCTGGTAGAAGTTTTAGTGGTTCCCATGGTGAACTTGTACATATTCAATTCAACGAGTCTCTTAAAATGACACTTAAACTGATGGAGTCTGATTCCCAATCATTTATTCGGTTAGACACAGTGCCTCGTAGGAATCTATCAAATGTACTGAAATTTACATGCGTAAATGATGGTCTAATCGTAGAACTTCCTGGACAAATTATCTAAAATAATGTAGGCATATGGTCGCTGCTCGTGCCAGAGTTAGTCGCAGACCATGATGAAATGGAAATGTTAGCACTAGAACAAGTCAGATCAAGCACCGAATAGGACTGTTTACACATAAAAATCGGAGTTCCTGTGTTTACGCATAGGTAATCTTATTTACTCAGTCCCACAGACGCTCGCCATTGAAATCAGTTCTAAACCGCACAAAATATGATCACGATAGAAATCGCCCACAAATACAACATGTCTTCAGCAATATGAAACTACAATATGTAGAAGGGCATAATTCTGAACACCTGCGGGAAAATAGCGAGAATGAGAGGAGCCCAGGAATCGCCATTTGTAATGCTTAAAGCGCCCTTTCTGAAGTCATTGTCTGATATATAACTTTTGCTCTATGAGCGATTTTAAATTCTATAAATATTGCCAAACAACCACCCTGAGTTAAGGGCTCTAAACAAAATGTGCGGTAGTTTTTAATCTTGAAGCACTTATTTTCTACAAGACAATGTTCTTGTAAAACAACATCTGCATTGTTACCGTTTTCAGTATCGTTCTATGCTCTTGATTGCAAAGCTCATGATGGTATCTCACCCGTATTTCCACTTCTTGATATGACCTTTGAGCTTTTTTGAAATGCTCGCAACGAGTGGACTTTAGGTAGGTTCATTAGCAGGGGCATGTAGTTATTATCAATCAGTGACTGATGACAGCATCTGTCTATGAGAAGGTCTATATCTATGCTATAGCATTCGTTTGTTGTGGCCAGGCTCTCATGACGTCTAGCGCTTTACTCGCTGGGTATCTCATGAGATATATGAATTTCTCTACCTCTGACAGATGTCAGATCCGATGAATAGCTCACTAAAATTGATGCCCTTTAATGGGGTCACGATGAAAGTTGGCTTCATCGAGCTTTAGTAGCTTATCTGCGTTGCTGAGACGCGTGCGCAGATACTTCT
Source organism: Rhipicephalus microplus (assembly GCF_043290135.1). Taxonomy (NCBI): domain Eukaryota; kingdom Metazoa; phylum Arthropoda; class Arachnida; order Ixodida; family Ixodidae; genus Rhipicephalus; species Rhipicephalus microplus. Next base: position 59,386,708 of record NC_134705.1, on the reverse strand, counting down.
TGAGGCACGGATAAAATGCGTCGAGTTTAAGACTTCACGAGGACGACGGTATATAGAGATTGTAAGTCGTTTTGAATTGTGTGCTCAAGGTTATCATCCAGAACATGCGCTTCTATTTCATCGCTGACGTCGGTAAGCGTCGTCTTTCTTATCGTAGATAGGCTTATCTTCAATATGTTAATATGATCGGCAAGTTCACCAATGGGCATTGATTCCGTCTGTGTACGAGTGCTCACTTGGTTAATATTCCTAATGACCGGAGTTCACCCAGTAGCACGTTTCAGTCCTAGTCCTTCAACGTCGTCAAGTCGTGAGTCGAAGGGCCCCTGATGACGTGGTTTGTTGTTCGTTTCTTTCCCAGCGCCATCGCGCTGATTGCGTCGATCATCCGCCTTAGTCGGAAGTCTCGGTTCATCATCGGTGGTGTTCAATTGTACTTCTTGCCCTGTTCATGGCATTACGCTTTCGAAAGCTGGGAAACGAAGCCGAAGTACAGAGCATCCTGTCCATTTGGTACTGTATAAAAAAGCGCGCCGCCTGGACATGTGGCCAAAGGCTGCGACGATCAGTGTAGCAAGTGTATAACCTGCCTAAGTTTTGCCTATGTCCAGCTTTTGCTGCAGATGCAATATTTTTTGCGCGTAGTACTAATTATGGCTTGACTTGGCTATTTAACTCTTGCTTCGGTTAACTGTCCCACGCTACGCACATGCCCTGTGGTTTTGAAGGGAACATGTAACGTTACTAGCTGTTACGTGTTGTGAAACTGGTATGTTTTGTAACCTCACGGATTTTTTAGCAACGAGAGTAGGTACGGAATGTTATGTGAATTGAAGGCTCGTGAGTGTTTTTACGTGATGTTACGTGATACCTTTACTGGAGGCGTGAAGAAAAGGATGACGCTGAGTCACCGCCTCTTTTGCTGAACTCCACTTCACTTGATGCAATTCGCACTTGCAGCTGCGCGTGTTAGAGCAGCAACATGTACTTCGAGCGTTCGGATGGTCCACTGAATTGGACGGTGATGGTAAGGCAGACCTTCGCTTTGGGTGCTGCTTCGGCTATAATAGCAATAAACGCACCAACCTTTGGCCATTGTCAGAGCAGTGTGGTTTGCCAGCTCACCAGCTAAAAGATATCATGCTTGCGAAATTGTGGTCATGAATTATCTTCCCCTTTGTTTCAGCTAACCATTTCGAACAGATGGAGATTATGCTTTACTATGATAAAAATGGCGGCTGCGCCATATTTCGAGTGAAGACGAGTACAGGAGGTGCGTTTATGTTTTCATTTGCAATAATTGAGGCACTGAGGCCGTCGTAAGTTCTGAAGCTAATCTAGCAGTTTAACTTGCTCCGCACTGTCATAAGCTTTCATAATATCAAAAGTTACCAAAGCGGAGTGTTGTTTCTGGTATCGAGCAAGCTGAATTCTACTTTTGAGATGAGTGTGCGCACCCCAAGCGGAGAAACAACAAGTGAATCCAATTTGGCATGCGCTCAGTCTCATTTTCTCTGACATCCAGTCATGTACACGACATTTAAAAACTCTTTCAAAGAGTTTTACTAGTCTTGATGTAAGTGCTATGAGCCTGATAATATTTAAGGTAAGCCCAGAGCCTTGCCAGAGGCTTTCTTCATGATTATTTCAATATTTTCTTTGCGACAATATCACATTACGTGGGAAATGTAGAGGCGACTACTATAAACAGAAAGTGAGACATATAATCATTAATGAAATAAGAAATAATTTCCTTCATTGATTGAACTTCAACTGCCACGTGCGTTCTCAAGGGGTGAGTTATTGCAACGAAACAATGGCCTGAATCTACATGAATTTTTTATAGTTGTCGGGGTTCTGAAACAAAACATGAAGTTGTAAAGAAATCACCGAAATTCTGCTAAGTGGACGTGACTATTGTGGTTATCAATCTCAATTTCTCACATATCAGAAAGGTTAACAAGTGCTGAGGACTGCCTTCAAGAGTAGAATATGATCGCGTGATTAAGCATCATTCACCTGTCAGGCTTCGCCGCATTCTGATAATGCCCCACCGTGGCGGTCTTGTCGCTGAGGTACTCGGCTGCTGACCCGCAGGTCGCTAGATATAATCCCAGCTGCGGTGGCTGCATTTTCGATGGAGGCGATGTAGGCCCATGTCCTCAGATTTGGAAGTACGTTAAAGAACCAGAGGTTGTCGAAATTTACGAGCCCTCCACTACGGCGGCTCTCATAGTCATATGGTAATTTTGGGACGTTAAAACTTACATAACAATTGCTGCGATTTGAGCGCACGTTAAAGAACCCTAGGTGGTCAAAATTTCCGGAGACCTTCACTACGGCGTCTCTCCTAATCATATGTTGGTTTTCGGACGTTACACTCCACATATCAATCAACGCATTTTTATTCTAATGAGCAACCATTTGTCCGCTCTACAGTTTAAGGTAGCCAACCAGGTGTGACCTGATTAACCTCCCTGCCTTTCTTTTGCTGAAAGCCCTGCTCTACTTTTTGAGGATGACGGGTTTCTGTTAACGCCTCTGACTTGCGGTGAAGTTCTACAGCCAGCACTGAACTTACTGTACATCTCTCTCTTTTCTTTTCCTCATTTTTCCTCTTTTTCATCTATCTTGTCCCCTTCCCTGATCTCCCAGGGTAGGGTAGCCAACCGGGTGTCTTTCTGGTTAACTTCCCTGCCTTCTCCGTTTGTCTGCCTCCTGCCTTCCTTCTTTCTCTCTGTCTCTTTCTAGTACTCAACGCAAGCTCTAAGAAGCCATTTTAAATAAATTTTACTAATGAATTTTCATGATGACTATCATGAAGTGATGAGTTTTAAAAAAGACGACTCTTATTTCTTCAGTTACGTTCTTTTCCAGATGGCCGTCCCATTTACGATCTTCGTGTAAAGGACTCCTACATAACACAAGGCCCGAGTGCCAGATGTGTCCTCAAGTTTCTAACGTACAGGATTAAAGCAAAAACTATCTATGAAAAAGGGTGCAACGTATGGCATGCGCTAAACAAACGTACGCGTTTTTTACAGCGGAGGAGATTGTACGAATGAAATAAATTATTTGTGGCGGTGTGAATGAGTGGGTGAAGTTTTACGGTGCGTTGGGTTATCAGCCATTGTTGCACTGGTACGTAGCAATATCAACATGAGGTCTTGAAACTGCGTCGGTGTATAAGTTCGCGATTCTGTCGACGTCTGGATTTTGTAACAGTTTGGCACGTTTACCGAGATTTCAATAGTAAATTATTGCTCTAACTTGAAATCAAAACTCGTATCCGCGCAGAATCTTGTTTGAGTGTTGTTCGGGTGATGCGTAAGCGTACTTCACTGAAAAAATTCCCTTTTTGTGTCTTGCAGCACACTTTTCCGAGTGGCCCCAGCATGCAGTATTGTACTTTTTTAGCTTTGAATAGCGTTCAAAACACCCTCAGGAAAAGCACATCCCGCTATCATCACGACACGTGTTTTGGGTAAACTTTTTGCAAAGTCGGAATATGCCTCGTACTTAAACCGTGCTATGTAGGCTTTCATTGTTGTGCGATAGAGATTTTTCATTTCATTCATGTCACACTTGCGAAATATCTGTCAAAAACTAACGCAGATTATTTTTTATTTAAGAAATTGTGCACCACCGCAGCAAATCAAATAAAATCAAATAATTTTAGGGGCGAAGCTCCTTATAGGGGTACCCGTTCGTCCCTCGTAGTCGTAGTGTGTAACGATTGTTACACTTTGACCTCCAAGGTAGTGCCAGTGGGAGATTTCCTCTCTGCATTGTTGAACAATAAAAAATAATGCTCAATGTACATACCAATGGTTGCTTATGGGGAATGAGAGACAGGAGCATTCGGCTTTTAGTTAACTCGCATGCTGCGATCGCCATTAGCAGCCACTGGCATGTACATTGAGCACTATCTGACAAGCAAAGGTTTCTACGTTATTATACTCGCTGGGTGTAACCTCCTCAGTTTTAGAAAGATTTAGCGAGCGTTGGGCCGCAGTGCCATAAATACAGTGAAGTAGTATATACCATGAACTCGAGGTGGTTAAAGGTGGGAAGTAGACACGAAGCGCCAGCCGTAAGAAAGTGTGCGTGTGCCACCTCTCGTTCAGTCCTTGGAATGTCCGCTGGTGGTGGCGCTTTTATATGGGGAATATATGATGAAAATATGCGAGATGGTGGTACTTGGAGTGTTGAATAGGTGGACGAATGGACACACAGACAGATGCATGGACGGACGCACGGTTCACTGCACGCACAAATGGACGCATGGACGGACGCAGGGGTGGATGCATGGACGAAAGCAGGGACGGACACAAAGATGAACGTCCAGACGCACGAACCGACGCACGCACGGACGGGCGGATGGACGCACGGGCGGCCACACTGACGCACGCATGGATGGACGGAAGCAAGTATGAATGGACGGACGGATGCTTCGCCCCACTATCCATCATTCATTCCGTGGCTATGCCATAGAGAAATAAAGGTTAAGAGTGGACACTCCCGTAGGCCCCAGCGGCCCAATCGACCCTAGCACACCTCGTGGTTGGTGAGAGCAAGTGGCGTGCGCTTCCTGTTTCGGTTTCACTGGCGCAAATTTTGAATTACTTTGCGTAACCGACGTTTGGCTATGACGAAAGTTCATGATTTCAGACCACTTTTCATCGCCCAAATGGATAGTTTTTGTAAGTCGTTTTGATTTAGCGATTCCCTGTTTTGTTTTGTTCAGTGGTTCGTGCGAATCGGTGGTGACGTAATTTTTATTTCGATTAAGTTATAATAAAAAGAGATGCAGGTAATGATAATTCACTACGGTTTTATTCATCGCGCTTGTGTTTTTCTTTTGGAACGAGTGATCAATGTATATATCAGTCAAAGAGACAGAGTATCCGTAATGTTTTATTCAAAGGCAAGGTAGAGTCTGAGAATATAAAAAGCACAATATGACAAAGGTAGACAACAAATGCATCTCGCCTTACAAATAAATTGTAACAAATACAGAGAGAACACAGACAACGCACACATCGCTAGAGTTGGCAGAAGCCGAGAAGCTGGTGAAGTATGACACACCGGGCCAGTGGGTAAGTAAGGATCTATGGCAAAAACACAGCGCACAATGCTGATGAAGAAGGAAGAAGTGACATATACACAGCAATGAAGTCGCGAATCACGCCTGGGGTTAACCGAAATAATGCATATAAAAAAAGAGCACACAGAAACCACACGACACAATATAGCAGAAAGGCAAAGGTGCAGTGTGCTGGCTGTGCTTAAGAACAGCTAGTCCAAAATGAAAAAAAGCAGACTTGATGCCCGCTTGTCCTCAGAAAGGTAGGGCTTTGCAGCTTGCTCACTACGCGAAAGACAAGCTTTATGCTACAACACTGGCAGGTCTTGCGGCTCTTCTTATGCGTCGCCTTCATCAAAAACTTAAGATCCCAAGCGATTTGCGTCTGGGTGTTGCTGTGACGCTTGCGAGCTAAAATATGTTGTAGTCATCACTTATCCAGAATTGTGGACCTTAATTGGTGCTACGAGAGCGGTATTACAGGGCTAATAAATAGCAGAAGGAAACCACTTTGGCTCATTATTTTTCACAAAGGCTCTACATCGTACGTTATCACTCACAAGCTATATAAAAATAAAATGGCAGCGTCCGCAGCCCCATCAAACGCCACAAGTTTGAGTATTCTTTTGAAAATTTTGATGGGCGAGATGAGGAGGTTGATGAGAAGCTAAAATACGAAAAGCGTGATAACGTGAACCGTGCCCACTTCATACTGTGTTCCTTACCCGCTCGAAGACATTTCAACAAGCGGTTTTGTTATCGATATATTACTTGAGCTGGAGAGATAAAGCATACACAGTGACCAAGCGAGCCACAGTAAAGTGTACAGTTCGCCCGCATTTGCTACAAAAATACAGACAGGATACTCAACATTCTTTTTAAGGTTATGCAAATCACTTCGAGCGAATACACAGTGTCCCTACTCCTCATAGCGGGTAACCTAAACAATGTATGCAACGGAGTGGCTAGTCCAGTTGAGCTGAATATAAGCATATAAGACCATAATGAAGTCTGCTGTAACGAAGTAATAACATAACAAAGCTATTGCAGGATTCGGCTCAACTCGAATACTTTAGTGTAAACCCGCCGCTAATTGCTAACCTTTGAACTTGTCAAGCTGTATGCCTGAGATTGAAGACTGGAACCTAACCCTATCTAATTTTCGGTTCACAAAACGCACATGCCAACATAAACGAACCCGGCAAAACATTTTCAGAAACTTCGCGCGACACCCAGCAGAGCAGAAATGAAAATCGCCAACACTTGACAGATGGTGATACAAAACATCGCACACTTTCAGGTGATGTGCAGTGGCCTCAATCATGGCAAGAAAGTGAGATTCAAGTTTTACGTATGCAAAAGCTGCTTCTGGTGGCACAGTGAGATTCCCAAAAAGTTTGCTGGGGACGTGGTATGCTTTGAGCACTGTGAAATACTGGTGGGTACCCTTAAGCGTCTCATTGTCGTCTTTCAGTAACTGTGGGCAACTGCCACCGTCACATGCATTCCGAAGGAAGTGTTTGATGAGAAAAGCAGCTACATAATATGCAGCGGAGTCATCGATAATATGGGAGTGAACGTTTGTCGCAAGTTCAGAGAGATCGTCTAGAGCGGGAAAGTCGTCAGGCTGTGGCTGTGCACACTCCTCATTATCCACAAGAGACGCACTGGTGAGGGAGAATGGCGAGAGCTGCTCCTGGAGGAGGTCACATTCATCATCCTCGACATTTCCGTATTCTGACAGCTTGAAGAGTTTTCTTATGCGGATGTGCTTCAGGCCACAAATTAATTGTGCTACATTGGGGTTGGTGTTGCAATCCTGTTTTTGCCTAATGTGGCCAAATATGTTCTCCAGAGGATCCTGTTGAAGCCTGCGTGTTAACAGGTATTCAAAATTGTAATTTTTGGAGAGGTCGTCCCATAGTTGACAAATTGCCTGAATTGTAATTTGCCAACCTACGATGGTTTGTGGTTGACGTCTGCCAACAAACTGCCATGATGCAATCCAGGGAAGCTGGCCTCGGAGGAAGTCAATCAGCTCTGAATCATTTTTCATGATTGCATGCCGCAGCTTTTGCGAAGTTCTTTTTTTACTCGAGCTTGTCAAGGCATTGAAAATTCTGTCCATACGATCACAAAATTGAGCTGTAGTGATGGCCGAGGCAGGCAGCACCTTCGCATACACAAATGCCGTGATAGCAATCGAAACTGATGCACTGAGGACCTGAGTTGCTCTGCTGACCTTCATATTAGAAAAATGTTTCTGATGAACGTGCCGTTCAGTCAACTTTGGAGCCAATCGCAACCGCAACTCATGTGAGGACTGGTAAAGGCTTACAATGTGCGACCAGTTAACGATGTCATCCCCAATGTATAATTTGTGTGCTTGGACATTATTGCGCGTTGTTTTAATTAAATGCGGAACATCAAAATTGTAATATACCCGCTCACCATTAACTTCAAGAAAAGGCTTTGCTACAGTCACTTTTAGTTGGTTAGCGAGACTTACATTTGAACTGCCCTGGTCACAAATGACTGCTTTCACTGCAATATTAATGCTCCTAAGCTCCAAAATGAGTGACACCAGCAAGTTATGCATAACAGATGATGGTGTTGATGTGTGTCCTATAGTAAAAGCAACCGGTTGAACCCACTTTCTCGAAACGCCAACAAGAAGAAAAACCAGTGCTCGATCAGCGATGGTTGAAGTGCGATGAGTGCCATCATCTGTAAAACCCTGGACAACGTCTCTTGCAGCATCATAGTACAAACTCTTTTTGAGTGCTATTTCGTCGAAAACTAAAGCGCACACTCGGTCCCGTCCATTCCAAGCTTGAGTATTTGTTGCAATGGAAGAAAGGATTCCTGGAATTATGCCTGGAGTCATCTTTACATTAGCTAGCCACCTCCTTAATGAACGCCGGGAGGGAAAAGAAAAATATGGAGCCAGAAATCGGTATGCTCGCGGACCTCGAAGGTTTAAGTGAAGAGCAAATTTCTTGAACCACACGGGAAACCGCTTGCCCTTGCGTTTGGGCCTCAAGTGAACATGTGCAGAAAGAAGTTTAAAAACCTCCTCGGTGACGTGCGGTCGGGTAACTTCAAGGGCCTTTGAAGTCGATGACGGTGCTTGGTGAGGCTGTCTTCACAGTCTTTTGATAGTTTTCCGCTGTGCTGCTACTTTGGCTTGCAGATGTTTAATGGTTTGCTTGTACTTCATTGATGGAGACATTGTCGCTGGCACACAGGAACGCACTGCAATAAACAAAAAAATGGATGTAAAAGCGAAGAACAACTAATCCCATACGAGCACTTTCCTCGCTCTTTCAGACCCAAGGTGCACAACTGTGTGTGGTGCAAAGTTTTCGATTCCACTACCTAAAAACAAACCATTCACAATGTTGACAATGCACAAAAAAAAATAAAAATCACTGAGAGCCCACCCTTACATTTTGTAAGTGCACACGTAGTGTCCTTTTGAGGATAGTTTCCTCAGAATGTCCTAAACATAAAATAGCACATTAAAAGCAGCTGCAATAAAAGCATAGTCACCATTTTCTCTAGGGCACTCAGGCGTGGAGCTGTTGGCGGAGACGTCTTCTGGAGGGTTTTGTGAAGCTTGTTCAGTGCCTTGGACAGTGCTGTCGGAACAATCTTGCGAGCGGCCTGCGGAAGTCTCTATATCAATCCACTCTGGTGTTGAAGTGAACATACAACTTACCGGTCACACAAGTTCCTTTTGTGACAGCTGAATGACTGGTTAAGGTTTTCTCCGGCAAGACGAAGTCAGCGGAAATTCTTTCACCAGCTACAAGGGAGCTGCCACCTGCAGGGGTTCGGTCAACAGTCAATTTCGGTAAAAAAATAAGAAATCGCGACACTGAACGCACCCTGTTCATCGGGGCACCTCAACGTGTGGGAGCCGCTTTTTAACGCCTCTACCGCAGGTCCTGAAGAAATGAAATTACGACAATGTATCAGCAAGAGGCTTAAAATAACACAAACTGAAGCTCATCCGCACCTTGCAGTGCAGCTTCTGCAGCCATGTCACAGTCACTACTTGAAGCGACGCTCAGAGAACCTGCATATATGTGCAGTTGGTACAAGTTACAAAGCTTGTAGCATGGGGAAACTTAAACAGCTCTTTCAAACGCATAAATTGGTCGAACGTGGAAGAAAAGAGAAGGCACCAACTAGGAAACAAGTAATTTGTGATTTTTGGAATTATCAACAGTGGCAGCTTTCACTGATGAAAGGTATACGTACATGTGCACTCAGGCTTGAAGATAACGTGAAATAGCTTTTTAAAGTCTTTTAAAACAAGTTGGGCAGGTCAAGAGCATCAAAAAACGACAGAAATGTAAAGCTGCTGTTAGGAAGGTAATAGCCCACGATTCACAAAATTTAAGACTTTCCAAGTGTTACTTCTATAGTGAGGCTTCTCCATCGGCTACAAAGATCTTCATGGTTAACTGTCGCCACTGATTCAATACAACTGGCTGCTATTGCACATATTTAAGTTTCAGTCAATCACTTACATGGTGCAGCTGGTTGCACACTGGAAACAGCCATTCTTGTAAGCCTTGTGTGCCTCGGGTCCATAAAACTTTGAGCAGTAAAATGGTCGCTACAAACCCTGTACGTGGCGTTCAATAGGCTGGCCGGCTTACTAAGGAGACCATCGCGTCCAGCATACTGCATCCATGCTTTCATCCTGCATTGGCAATGAACTATCAGCTGAAAGGGGAAGTGCTTGAATAGTGATTTTTTATTGTTACCCTCACTGAGCAAGTACGAACAGTAAGCCTAAAGACATGCAAACCATACAAAAGCTTTAACACACCTGCCGTCCCGTGGTATGCGGAAGAAACTCGACCCAGGCTTCTTGTGGGTTCTGCCATTGTTGAAGCACCACGATACACAGCAGTAGCTGCCGTAGCTTAGACCGCCGGACGGCATGGCGTCAGCGCGGTCTGAAAATGTTAGTAAGTGGATGCTTCGCTGTCAAATTACGAAAAAGATATGTGCACGTCATAAGTGTACCAACAAACCCCTTTGAATGATTAGCTAATCGATGCACAATACAAAACCAGTGATACAACTCTGACCCATAAAACTCTGACTTGCAAAGATATACGTCAAGACCACGTACAAAGATCTTCAGAAGTTTCCAGGCCGCTATCCCTTGTAATGCAATGGTATCGCGGCCTGGGAACTTTAGAACACCTTCGTACGTACGCAGTATCAGTAGTACCTTGGGAAGAAAAATTGTAGTTGAAATTCATGCGGTAAAATTATATTGGAAACATCAAAAAAATTTGTGAGCAGCTTTGCACTAGTGGCACAAGGCTAGCGAAAAAACGAAGATGATGGCCACTTGGCTAGTCCAGATTTGCCTCCGGCACACCAAGAATTATTCGTGTTCCGAGCCTTCGGGAAACGCGTCGTGAAGCATGCGAGGCCCAGCGAATGCTTCTCAATATTTTCCACCGAGCCTATGACCTAGCTGCCCAGCTACGCTCAGCGCACAGACGCTCGCGTCCGTGGCAGACGCAGCACGCGTCGCCTCGGCTTGACTCCGTGCCGCCTTTGCTATACTGCATACGTTGCACAATGTTCCCGTCTAGCTGCCGCATAGAGCCACAAACTTTCTTTTAGATGCGGAAGCATCTTATACTCGCGCCTTGTAGTGCGCCGTCCGCGCCGTCCGCACCGCTTCTCGAACATTCGACAGCTGACGCGCGCGCATGCGCCGTCGCGCCGTCGCCCACTCTTCCACCATCTGTGCATCCCTTCCTCCTCTACACACCGCGCGCGCTTCACTCCTCCACCATCTGTGCACCCTTCCTCCTCTACACACCGCGTTCGACATCTACAATTCTCCTGATTCTCCAGTGGACGTGCATGTGGCGTCGCGCTTCGAGAACATTCAACAGCTGACAGTGCATGCGCCGTCGAGCTGTATATATACTCAAGGTCGGCGCTCGCTCGCTCAGTTGCCGCTCGTCGGTTGGTTTGTACGGCGCGTCGACGTCCAAGGTCGCGGTGAAATGAATTCCAACGAATCCACAAACACAATGATCGACGTCCCTTCGACCAGCGCCGCCCTTTCGCATACGTGTGTACGTGTTCACTCATTTAACACTCCCTCCTACAACCACGTTAACCAATTTAGCCATCGACCCAAGTAAGTCGCAATTTAACACCCCATTTCACAACCACGTTAACCAATTTAGCCATCGACCCAAGTAAGTCGCACTTTAACACCCCGTTAACCAATTATATGCTCCGCATCCTCCTCAGTGTTCCCCCGAGGGAAGCTGCGGGCAATTTTTTTAGCGAACCTCCCAGTCCTTACAAGCTTCAGAAAAAGGTTACAATTGCGTGAATGAGACGCCACGTAAGAAACAAACTCGCCCACTCGAAGCGCAACATGTGTGTGTGCATCTTTCTATGTTTGTTGCATGGTGTCTTATTCGCGTAAGTGTAACCGTTTTCTGAAAAAATGACCCAACAAGACCAACAACATGTCATTCAACAAGCTTCGCTTGAAAACGTGCCTCACCTGTTATCTCACGCACGAAAACGCCGACGCAGCCGACGTTGACGAAAGCGATGAAAGCTTCTCGCTGTCAGTCATGCATGGGCTTGTCGCTGGGTCGATGGTGTTTATGACAGTACGGCTGAAGAAAAATAATCGCGTAAGGTGTGTTGAATAAATTGTTTTTATGTATAAGGAACATACCAAATTTGGGCGTATAATTATTATTTTGTAAAAACAATTCTGTTGCATTGATTATAACTGTTTTTTTTTTGCGCTTGCGCCCTCTGACGTTTGGTGAGAGCACTAGCTCGTTACGTAGTCGTGACGCACTTCCTGAGGCCAGGTTTCGCGGAGTGTCCGCTCTTGTCTTCTGCTTTCTCTATGGCTATGCTGCTATTTTATTTGATGTTAGCAGAGAAAACCTGTTGCGTGATTTGAAAAGAGTGGGTAATGATACAGAGTACCAGGTACTCTACTGCATACGTTCAAGTAGGAAAATTCGATGGCAGCGTGTTGTGACAACGGACGAAGCGCTTGGCAATAAAACCCTAAGCCTGCAATGGCCTACTTCACCTGAATCATCATGGGTAACATCCCTACTTAGTCTGGTTAGATTACAAAATTTGGCTGCCTATTCAAATAAGCTTGTGTGCTCTAATGCACTGGCAAGTACTGCAGAAAAGCAGTTTGCTTTTGAATTTCATCCTTTATGCAAAAAGACTACTACATACAGCATCTGACATATGCTCACGATCTGATCAATGCTTTAAAGAGTATGAACTTTCGCTGCACACAGTGCCCTAATTCATTCTCGGTGAAAACATGCCATGAGTGGAACAACTCTACTCTGTTTCAGAAGTTCCCTTCATCAGAGTTTGTGCACATCCGTTTCTGGCTAAAGTGCACTACCTTGGCTGTGTTCCAATACTCACCGTAGATGGCTAAATATTTATTTATTTATTTATTAGAATACCCTCAGGGCCCGTAGGGCATTACAGAGGGGGTGGGTACAACATATATAACACACAAGAAAAAAAGACAAAATAAAGAAACAAGTATCAGATGCGCAAATCAGGAAGGCAACATAAGTCAACTAAAAATGTATAAGAATTCAAGCACATACAAGACAAAGATAGATAATGGAAACTGCGTATAGTTACAAGCATTGCTGAGAAATTGCAGTCTTGAATAACAAAGGGTCTGTTATTGATACAACGGAAGAGGGAAGGTGGTTCCAATCGGTGGCTGTTTTCGGTAAGAAGGCTGCTGAAAAGAATTTGGTGCGGCAAAACGGAATGGCAACCTTATGCTGATGATCAATGCGCGATGAGTGGTATGACGGTTGTTAAATGAGGTCTCGCTTCATTGATGGATTGTGAAAAAATATCTTATGAAAAAAATGCAGTCGCGCCAGTTTCCTCCGGACAGTTAAATTGGGTAGGTCAAGGTTAGATTTCATTTCTGATATGCTAGCAGTACGGGAATAATTAGAACAAATGAACTGAACTGAGCGGTTCTGAACAGATTCTAACGCGTTAATTAAATTTTGCTGCACGGGATCCCATATAGCGGACGCGTACTCAAGCTTTGGGCGAATTAGTGATCGGTATAATAGAATTTTGAGGGACAGGGGAGCACGAGAAAAGTTGCGGCGTAAGTATCCTAGCGTTCGGTTAGCGTTATTACAGATGTAGGTAACATGCGTGTGCCAAGATAGATTGTTGGTAATGTAAACGCCGAGGTACTTATATGAAGAGACATGCTGGAGGGGAACGGCGTTAATTCTGTAGGTACAGGGGGGAGAAATAGATCGCCGGGTTATTGACATGCATTTAGATTTGTTAGAGTTGAGAGTCATAAGCCATTTATTGCACCAGGTTGAGACAGTGTCAAGGTCTGACTGTAGAAATTGGTTATCATATTCATTGTTTATTTCGCGGTAAATTACACAATCATCTGCAAACAACCTTATAGCGGAGTTAATGCTGTCTGGGAGATCATTAATATATATAAGAAAAAGTAAAGGGCCTAATACGGAACCTTGGGGTACGCCGGATGTTACTTTAGAAAGAGGTGAGTTATAGCCATTAGTTGTTACAAACTGAGTGCGATTAGTCAGAAAGCATTCAATCCATTTAAGAATGTTCGGGTCAATGTTTAAGGCACTAATTTTCAGGAGGAGTAATTGGTGAGGTACTTTATCGAAAGCTTTTTGAAAGTCAAGAAAAATGCAATGCACAAGTGAGCCGCGATCTAAAGCCGATGCTATGTCATTAGTAAAATAAAGAAGTTGGGTTTCACATGAGTAACTTTTTCGGAATCCGTGCTGGTAGGGAGTAAAAAAAGAATTTGATTCTAGGAATGAGACAAGGTTGGAGTAAATTATATGTTCTAACATTTTACAAGGAACACTGGTTAGGGAAATTGGTCTGTAATTGAGAGGAGACTGTGTGTTACCAGATTTGTGCAGAGGGACCACCTTCCCCACCTTCCAGTCAAGCGGCAAAGTGGAGGTCTGAATAGATTGCGAAAAGATTAAGGACAAGTAAATTGATGAATACAATGCAGTGTTTTTTAGAAACTTTGAGTTGATTTCATCTACGCCACAAGAAGAGGATAACTTAAGCTTGTGAATTAAATTTTGCACTCCAACGGCATCAACGGTAACAGGATACATGGGTAAAAAATCACGACTAGGCATTTGCGGCAACGCAGAAGCAGAACAACTTGAAAAAGAAGTAACAAAAAAATCATTTAATGCAATGCAACACTCTTCACAGCGAACTGGCTGCCCGTCTGAGTTCGTAAGCGAAATGTTTTTCTTTTCCCTAGGTTTAACAGTTTTCCAAAACTTAGAAGGGTTGGTTACAAGAATTGAGGGAAGGGTATTATTAAGAAAAACGCGCTTGGCTTCCTTGATAGCTGCTCTGTATTCGGAAAGGACAGATTTGTACACGTGCCAGCGGGCTAACGAATTAGTCTGCTTTGCCTGACGGAACAACCGTTTCTTTTTATTCCGCAATTTTTTTAAGTCAGTTGAGAACCAAGGGGGGCGTTGGCGACCCTTGATAACGTATGTGGGAATGTATCGCGTGATTAAAGATTCAACTTTCATTTTGAACAAGTTCCAGTTTTGTTGAACGCTGTGATCAAAGAAGCCATTAGCAAAGCTCTCAAAATTCGATTCGAGTTCACTGTTGATTGAGTCATAATCGCCGCGTGAGTAGTCTCTTATTGTTTTCCAATTGTTTGACCGACGCCTTAAAGAACCTGTTAGATTGAAGTGCACGAAACAATGGTCACTTATGCCTGGGATATATGAAATAGAATGGACAAGGTCAGGTACAGTGGTGAGAATCAGATCAAGAACATTTGATGAATTGGGGCCCATTCTTGTTGGTTGCGTTACGAGTTGGGTAAGGTTAAAGTCTTCGCACAGTTCCACGAAATGTAAACTGTCGGCTGAAAGTGAGCTTAATGAACAGGAAGGAAGTGACCAGTTTATTTTCGGGTAGTTAAAATCGCCTAGAATAAAAACAGGTGTATGCGGGTGCCTTTTGACAATATCATTCAAAGCATCATGCAGTTGCTCGCAAAACACAGGCGTCGCACTCGGAGGGCGGTAACAGCCACAAAATATGACATTTTGATAGTTGACATGGAGGGAAACACAGACAAATTCTAAAGGTGATGCTATTACTATATGGCTAGAAACTATATAATCAGCTACGGCTATAAGTACATCACCTCCTGGCGATTCTTCTCTATCACATCTGTAAATGGTATAATTATTTTCACAATCGAACAGCTCTACACTTGCAATGTTAGGGGTAAGCCAGGTTTCCGTTAACACTACAACATCGGCGGCGCAGTCATCAAAAATTGAAGATAATGCATCCCGTTTGTTAAGAACACTTCGTACGTTAGAATATAAAACTGAGTAGTTACGATAAGTAGCCGAGGGGTGAACTTTGTTAGGATAAGAGCGTATCTTCGTCGGCATGCGTAGCGGAGGACGAAGCTTCTGATGAGTTCTGCGCATTTGTATGCAGCTCACAAACGCTGTCGGTCACCGGAGAGTACACAAAGCACTTTTTGTTGATGTAAAGCTTATTGTACTTGACGGTATACTTCTCGCCACTCGCCCTGCCGAATTCAAAAAGCTTCTTGCGCACGCTTCTTGTTGCGCGGCAGAAATCCTCGCTGATTGACACATGAGACTCGCGAAAACTACTTCTAGACTGCAGTATGCTTTCTCGGAACTTAAAAGAAGCAAATTTTACGATCACTGGTCGAGATTTGCCAACTACGAATCTGCCTAGCCTGTGCGCGCGGGATATGCGGTCGTCGCTACTTCCCAAGTTTAGCTTCAGAGTTTCATTGAGGATTTGGCAAATTTTTTCTTCTGATTGCGCCCACGTTTCCGAATCGGAATCTTCTATTCCATAAAAAAAATCAAGTTTTCTCGGCGAGAACGATCTTCAAGTTCGTCAAGGCGCTTGTTAACCGAAAGTACCTCCGGTACCCGTTGACGATTCGGCTCGCTGTCTGAGACCCGGACACATTCCTCAACTGCGCATAATCGGTTGTCTAATTCTGCCACTTTTTGTTCAAGAGACACTTGCGCTTCTCTAACTTCGTTAATGGATTCCATAAGTTCTTCGTGTTTTGCGTCTATCTTAGAGTGCAGCCCCTTAATCAACGAGAATAGACAGCTAAATGGATGTCGGCCATCTTAAGTCCCATTCCAGTTCTCACGTAGCCGGCAAAATAGACAGCTTCGAGAAGACCGCATCGTAGACAAACATTAGACAAATACGATGTAGGCTACTTTGGTGTCTAAACCAGATGGCGGCTCAGCGAATCGCTCAGAAAGATCAAATCTCGCCATAATGGTCGTCTGCACACAAACAGACGCTTTCCCGGACAATCAATGCGAGTAACGTTTATTTGTTTTTTTATTTCAACACGAAATAGGCCAAAAAATACAACTGCTACGTTTGTTTATTTTAGCTTTTTTGTTACTCGGGCCTTTTTTGCTTTCCTCAAAGTTGCATCACGCTTCGATCTTGATTTGAACTGTACGATGATACTGGATCGCTCAGGGTTTCACGTAGGCACTGTGACAAGACTGTATGTCTGCTTCTCCAATTGGCCCATTATTGGCACTTCCGATCATTGATAAGATACGCGGCACACTTTCATTTTCTTTTTTAGCAATGCCCTGAATTTCTAGATTGACATTGCGAGAGTACTGCTCGGCAAGCAGAAGCCGCCTTTACATGTCAGGACTTCTAGACTCCAAAGCTGTGCACTAAGGTCGAAGAAGCTAATTTTGTTTTCCTGTTAAACATTTGCTGAGTCCGCAGTTCTCAGCTTTTGCTTCAGTTCCTCAACTGCTGGATGAGCGAATTTAATGCTGCTGGTAGCCATATTCCGCAGCTCAGTTCTCAATTCTCGAATTTCCGTACGAAGATCACGTTTTATCATCTCTTTAAACTTTGAAAGGTCTTGTTTGAATTCCACCCGTAATTCTTCCTTGAGCTGTAACATTTGCTTTGCCATGGCTCAAAACAACAGTGCACGCTTCCTCGTTTATTACAAAAAAAGAAAGTCACAAACTTCACAAGCTTGGCAGCAGCGACAAAAAAATCAAAACTACAATGCTCAACTACTCACCTGCAGCAAAAAGGCTGCAAGTATTAGGTGATATCAAAGCATGTTTGTCGCCACTGCCAAGTGAAAGCAGTCTGCAGCCGACGTGGTCTTTTATTGATGTCTGCCCTGTCCCGTGATGCTGCAGTGCCACCAGAAACAGCTCATTGTAGCACCTCCTGGTCGCAATCCCTTGTGGTCAGTTTATCCCGTATGCACGTGCGATGATCTGCGCCTATTTCAGTGCGAAGTTCAGCTGTGTAGAAGCAGTGACCTGCAGCAAAAAGGCAGAAACGATTAGGTGATTTCAAAGCATGTTCATTGCCACTGCCAAGGGAAAGCAGCCTGCAGTTAACGTGGCTTTTTATGAATCTCTCCTCTGTCCCGTGATGCTGCAGTGCCGCCGGAAACAGCTGACGGTAGCACCTCCTGGTCACAGTTGCTCGTGGCCAGTTTATGCCGTATGCATGGGCATAGATCTGCGCCGATTTCAGTGCGATGTTCAGCTGTGTAGAAGCAGCGATCTGCAGCAGAAAGACAGCAAGGATTAGGTGATATCGAAGCGTGCTACCATCGCCACTGCCAAGGTGGTGCATAATATGCACCACTGGATACAAAAGCACCTCCCATTTCCTCGGTGAGTACCTGGGACCCGTGTCGTGCTGAAAGGGCTCTGTGTAGCCGATGGCTTCCTTGAGGGATTGAATGTGCCCGTCACTGCGTCCTGCATACCAGATTGTTATGTCACCTGCATAAATAGTATGTCAGATGCCTCGAATTTTGCTCACACCCTTCGAGAGACCATCCACGGTGATGTTGAACAACAGCGGTGAAGTCAAGGATTCATGCGGATGCCCCTATTGCTCGTTGAATTTTGTTCGATTCAGTATCGCCGACCTTCAGCAGGGTGCTGCGTCCCTCGAGGAAAGATCGTATGAAAACATGAAAGGCCGCGCCCAAGCTTACGTTGGGAATTGCGTCGAGAATGAATGGGTTATTTAAGTTATGAAACGCCTTCTCTAGGTCAAGAACGAGAACGGTCCTCGTGTCCCAGGTGTTACTGCAAAGTATCTGAGTCTTGATGAGTCTCATAGCATACCGAGTTGAAAGACCAGGCCTAAATCCCACCATGTTGTGAGACAACAGCTCGTTTTCTTCGATAAACCCGGTGAGTCTGTTGTGGTTCACTCCAATTTGCTTGTCGCAAGGTTCGCTCCAGCCCACATCCCCCTTTGCGAGTTTTTGGTCACAAGCTCCCACCTTTATCCCTGTGCGTTTTTTGTGAGGCTTCTGGCATGTTTGACAACCACATAGCGCGTAGTCTAGCATTCACGAGTAGCCTACCACTGCGTCAAAGCGGTAGTGGCTTTCCTAGGGAGCTTGCTCTTGTACGTCTTGTTCACTCTCTCACAATGGGAAGATGATGAACCAGAGCAAGCATCTTGAATAAAAAAATGGGACACAAAAAAGTACTTGCGAATAAGGCACGACTCTATTTTTTTTCATCCGGGAGAAGGGAAGCTTGATTGAACCAAATAAAGTTCAAGCTGGTCGCAATTGTAGCCTGCCATATGGAAACACTCTACAACAACCTTCGGTAATGTCTTAGCCGTGTTGGCTCGTTGTTCATTTTGTCCAACAGAAACTGGTTGCCGAGATTCGCCGATGTATTTCTTGCGACAAAGTTACAAATGCAGCATACAAAGTTTTTAAATTATACTTCTTTATTTATTGCCGTATATTGTCGGCCCTAGATAGGGTTTTTGCAGGGGTGGGTACGCTTAAGGAAAATGAACAACCCAAGACACTTAGATGCTATAGTTTAAATGCAGGTGAGGATGGAATCACATTAGTCAGTAGCATTTGTACATATGCGCCTAGACGTGAATAAGGAAATAATAACCTACATTCTAAACACAGAAATATACACAGTTTACAGATATGTTCACTTAGGTCAGCATCGTAGGTTATATCACATGCTACAGACAATAGGTTACAGCAACAAACGAGGAAAAAAGTTATTTTATTTAGGAATCAATTTCACAACGTGACGCATCTAGATTGGTGTTACAATGGACAGCTAAGCGAGTTCCAAGAATTTCTGTACGGTCGCTTGTAACAACACTGAGGTGTCTTGAGTATTCCACTTATGCACCGACAACGTAAAAAAGAACAAAAATGCCGCCTGCATCTTCCCACGGGGGAAACTTGAGTGAATGCGTTGCATAGGCGGGTTGGAGATATTGCGTGGAGGTTGCGTACTTGGACATGATTTGGGAATGCTTACTTGTTATTTCGTCTTTATTATTCGTACTTACTGAGTGAAGGAGGAGGGTTGCCTTCAACGTCAAGCGCAAGCCAAGTAAATGTGCCCTTGACAGAATCGCGAACGCGCTATCCAGCAGTGCCTACCATGTGTAATTTAGTGTGCGAGTAATTGAGTGTGCAAGAATTGCCTGAGTCGCGTTTCCAGCGGGGCGACATGAAGTGACCGCTGTATTTTGCTCTACCGTTGAGAAGATCAATTGTGAACTGGAGCTAATTTATTTCTCGACAAGTGCGCGGCGATGTAACACATTTACTTTCGTTATTCAGAGTGACACCTCTAGCCTTCTAAACATCACAACGAAGCAACACATCGTTCATGTCAAAGTGATGTGTGCGTGCAGAAATGTAAGCATTCACGGCCCCACTCTGCGCTATACAAAAATTGAAGTGTTGTTGGAATGTCTCCCAGTGCAATGCTATAGCTGTACAGAGTACTTTTTCTCGGTTTCCTGCGGTACAGTTTACCGGCATTGACCAATGCAAGCAAAACAAGCCTTCGAACGCTACAGAGTGTTCCGTCCCAGGCACTCCGGATTTGCCTCAGCTTGCCTCGTAGTGCGTCGACAATGGCTACTATAGCTATCGCCAGTGACCACCTCATCATGACACATATCGACGTTGAGGCACTCAGGACACATTTAAGGCATATTGCTCGGACACCCTGCAACCACCTAGCCTCTTTACCAGCAGACAGACCACGTTCGTCATTTTGCCAAACGGTCACCACATATCGCGATTCTTTGCCAACATGCTTCACACCTGCCGCCAGGCCTTCGACTCCTCCCTGGTGCCTGACTCAGGCTAACATCAGGCTAACAATACCTGGCATCCAGAAAAAAGCAGATATGTCGTTATCTGCTCTTAGACAGCTTGCTCTGCTCTTGTTGTACGAGATGTATCAAGGCTGTATACACGTATACACCGACGGCTTGGTTTTACAGAAGAGTTCAACGGCATCATTTGTTATACCAATAAAAGACACGACAAGAAAATTCACGACCTTCCACCTTACGACATCAACGGGAGCAGAGTTCACAGCTCTTCGTGCCGCATCGCAATTCATCAGAGATAAACAGCCAGAAAAATGGACAATTTTCAGTGACTCAAAGGCGGCACTGCAACCCCTTCTATCACCCTTACGCCACGGCCCGTACGAGCAGCTGGTATTTGAGATTGCAGACAAGACTCACCAATTCATTGAGGAAGGACATGAAATAGCCTCTCAATGGCTTCCAAGTCATTGTAAAATAATTGGCAATGAACGGGCCGATCGAGCTGCCCATTCTGTCCATATTGAAAGCGATGAAGTATAAATTCCGCTTTTCAGAACTTACGCTGCACGGAAACTCTGCATGCTTGCTCGCAAGCGCACCACGTCACAATGGAACGAGTCACATTTCATCCATGCATGGTTAGGTACTTTAGACCCAACTCTCAGTCTTCGAATTCCTCCGGTATTACGCCGACGAGGCGCTACTATACTGTGCAGATTGTTGTTGCGCATCGCATTTACCAATGCGTACGCTTTCCGCATAGGAATGGCTGACACTGCTGCGTGCGACCATTGTGGCAGCGATGAAACAACTTGGCACATTCTGTGCAAATGCCCACAATACTGCTCGCAGAGACAGTCACTCTGCAATGCACTAGATGAACTGGACAACCAGCCTTTTTTGGAAGAAAGAATCCTGCGCTGCCGACAGGACTTTATGTCGCAGAAGAAGGCTGTGAAGGCGCTCCTGCGCTTCTTGCGTTCAACCGGCTTGTCCAAACGACTGTGATCGGAACTCCCTGAATGTGTGCGCATGTGGCTTTTTTTCTAATTTATTTTGTATCTTTCTATATCTATTCTCTTTCCGACCCTTTTTTCCACCGTCATACAGGGTAGCAAACCAGTTCGTCTAGGTTAACCTCCCTGTCTCTTTCTTTTATTTATTTCTCTCTCTCTCTTGAAGTGTTGTTGATAAAAAAAAACATGCTAGAAAGCGCAATAAGTGGTGTTGGTTTCTTTCGACTGTAAACATATTTCTCTGCGCATTCCACCGTGAAATACTACAAATAAAGTATTTCCAATGCTGCTATGTGCTTTTTCATCACGCCCCCATCATCCACCAAGCTTCCATCACGCCACTGTCATCCAGCTTTCCCCAAGCCATCCACCAAACATGTTTTGAAACGCCACCATCAGCCGGCATTTGCCACTGTCACCATCATTGGCTCATTGCCACCACCATCATCTGCCACCATTTTTCCCTTCTCGCCATCATCAGCCAACATGACCATTACAGCTTCCACTATATCCACAATTATTTCCATCCATATCCGGTATTCTTTTCCCCATATCTACCAACTATTCCACCCTCTACCAATCCAGGGTTTTCAATAGGGATCTGACTGTTTATAAAGACATTCTGCGGTAAAATTATCGTATTCGTGAGCAGAATAAGTCATGATAGCCTTGTACTTAACTCTGCTGAAAACAAAAACACGTTTTTAAGCACTCTGTGGACGAGCCAGACCAAATAAAGTTAGTTTACACAGAACTTATTTATGGTCCTATAAACCATGAAGGGTTTCTATCGTGGTGCTGCTGTTTAGAAAGTGTTCACTAACAAAAATGAGGTCTCTTGTTGAGCTGTTGTGGTTATGATCACGAGTCGGCGCATCAAAAATAGTAACAAGTAAGGTTGAAAATAAACATAAAATTTATCATTTAATTTTTAAGGGTGGCTTTAGGGTTATGATAGTCCCAGTTTACGACGGGAAGGCTAAAGTTTCCGGCCATGACAATCCTATCACCAGAAGCATATCTGAGCGTGTAGTCTAATAACTGGTCTAGATACACTGGATCGCTGTTTGGAGGTCTGAAGGCAGCACAAGCAAGATCGAAACCAAAGGTCATGTGTATCTTATACCCCACAGACTGAACATCCGCGGCTGTCAGCAAAACGAAGTATACGATATTTTGTTTAAAAATAGCCATAGCCCCACCTTTCCATTGTCTATCTACACGGATAACGTGTAGCCAGGTGGGACAAGTTCATGATCGAAAATACCTGAGTGCAGCCAAGTCTTAGTGATGGTCACGACGTTCGATTCAATGGC
This sequence comes from Rhipicephalus microplus, assembly GCF_043290135.1. Classification (NCBI taxonomy): domain Eukaryota; kingdom Metazoa; phylum Arthropoda; class Arachnida; order Ixodida; family Ixodidae; genus Rhipicephalus; species Rhipicephalus microplus. The sequence goes on along the minus strand of NC_134705.1, from coordinate 59,363,990 downwards.
TGGCAAAGTAGCTTTAGGTTCAGGCACTTTATTAACAAGGCTCGGTGCATCGATGTTAAGACATGTTACTATTTTGTCCCGGGTTGCTGGGAATTCCGTGGAAGATGTTGCATTTTTTTGTTTTCATTTGAACAATATCATTTCACTCTTCGTCCCAGACAAACAGTCGTCCATTTTTGCGCACCTTATCGGAGGTCATTATCACTTTCTTTTTTCGATCGTGATTTTTTTTTGTGAGCTTCCAGAGTTTTTTCATGACGTCACGTACAGCGCATGAATAGCCTTCACAGACAGAAAAGCGAGGGCCTTCTAATTTAGAGCATCCCTTGAGGATGACGGTCTTTTTCCGATAATGAAGATTTAGGATGACAGGTGCGTTTTTGTGGTACTATTTTTGACTACCTTTCACATTCGGTGTATCATTTGATTCCTAGAATATGAAGACCTAGAAAGCCTTCAAGGACGTCATTTTTAGCAGTTCCAAGCAGGGTTTCAGTTCTTTCGTTCGGTTCTTGCACAATGATGTGCTTAATGATGTTGGAACGATGGCTTCTACTTTCTAGTTTGTGAATCATTTATTCTTGGCAGCAAGGCTGTTCTGCAGCTCAACTAGTGTTTTTGTGAAAGCGTAGACTTTTTTCACGACCTTTTAGATTCTTACTTTTTTGTCAATTGCATTTAGTTTCCGGTTTCTGATCGACTTTTCTGCTTTGATTTCATGGACATCGTCCGTAATAGCCTTTAGCTTATCAGCAAGTACAGAGTCTACGGGGCCGCGTTTTGAAATAACATCTTCTCTCAGTAACAAAAAAAAACTCATTTTGAAATAAATGAATTGAGAGCACATGTACAAGTGGCCGTGGGCACGACAGCAACAACAGGCAGATATTTGCGACAGAATTATTTGCCGTAGTACTTCCTCACCTGGATGACGAACAAAAATGGTTAGTGAACTGCATCTTGAGACAGCTGCCGTGCCTACTAATAATAACGTATAAAATAGCACTACCGAGCTGTATTTTACATGATGTACAAAATCTTCTTGGACGTTAATGTTATTTTGAAGGTTTTTTTCCATATTTTCACTGAGAAACAAAAAAAAATTCGGCAGATCCCAGGTACCTAGGAATTGGCGTTATGCGAAGCACGCGGAGGGAAGGTGACCTTGCTGCAATATTTAATTGAGCGACACTTCATGAAATGAATCTAAATATATGTACAAATGCTGGACGCTCAGACATATGTTGAAGAGGGGCAGATGTTTACATCACCAGGTGTTTGCACTTGTGCTACTAAGCCAACTGGATCACGCGTAATAGTAACATTAGAAGCTGATATGAAGCGCTTAATCTCAGCAGGGTGCTGGCCCTGGACACTGCTACGTAAATCAACTTCAGCGCATGGCAACTAACCACAAATGACGCTAGCCCGACGTGACGGCTCTATTACAGGAATACATGTGTAATGTTTATAAAATTAGGTAGGCAGCACTGCAACCACTATTGACGTTTCGCAAAGATTAGCGTCTATTTGAAAAGTAGTTCCGAGACGTGGCGTAGCTCTGTGGTAAAATGCTTTATTGCCCACAGAGAATGTTTGGGTTTGATTCCAGCTGGGACCCTGATATTTATTCTTTGCCATCATTGGGTCGACGCTACCGATGTCGGGTATTTCTCAATTCTCGCGCGTTAGGATTGCCCATGTGTGTACTTGTCGTTCCAGGGGAGATACTATATGTCAAGCACCTGTGGCTGATTCCCACATACCAGCGGCACATACCCGCCCGTGGGTATGTGCCACTGTCTAGCGGTAGGTATCTTACAACGTACGCGAAGAGATGGTGAGATTTTTTATGTCTTGACCTACGCGCCATATTGGTCAAGCCACCTTACCATTCCATGCTAATTTTGGTTCACGCCAAATTAATGGAGTAACCACAGAGCCCCCAAACGTAAGCGGCTAGATAGATAGCTAGATAGATATTCTCAAAGTCGTCGAAGTTCACAAAGAAATGCTTCGCATTTAAAGCAGACTGTTATTGCCACGCCACTTGATCGTTTACTTTGGCATGCACTATGAAGCCGGGAAAATTTATAAGGTGGCGATAGGTAAACCTCGTTGCTTTCAGGAACTCTTTTGGGGGCGAAGCTTCTTAAGCCATGGGTCGTGCGCCCGCGATGCATGTAGTAGTAGCAGTAGTAGTCGTAGTAGTAGTAGTAGGTAGCCACCTCCACGGTCGGACTAGAGGAGCTGCACGCGTGCATTTTGTTGAATTGAGGAGGAAACCCACACACATTATACACAAATAAAAATATAGTTGTTTCTGATTAAATAACTCACAAAGCCGAGTATTGGTAACTTAAGCTGCAATAAAATTTGCCTTGAACTAGATGCTTACTAAAAAAAAACTAGTATCAGCAGGACGCACTTTGAGCCCTATGTTACCAAAAAAGAGTTGCTAGGTTAAACTCGTTGTACGTAACCGCCTTGGTTCCAGCATCCTTGGGGTTGGGCCGCAGTGCCATGAATATAGTGAACGTGTCTATAGCCATGAACTAAGGTGGTGAAAGGTGGGAATCGGACACGAAGCACGAGCGTAAGACAGGGTGTGATTGATTGATTGATTGATTGAAAACTTTATTTGACTATTTACAATGTGCTCTCGCTTGTTAGCTTCAGCACCATGAAAAAAAAACTCGGGTGACCTCAAATTGGTCAGCTTGTTACTGCAGGGCAGGGAATGGCGATCGTGCGCATGGCAGCACACCACAGGTTCAGCATGGCTCTGATGAGTGGGTCTTCAAGTATCCAGTTGGTAGTCCCTTCCATGTCTTGCTGTAGCTGAGGCAGGGTACGTTGGGCTTTTTTCATAAAAGCAGCTTGGCTTGATTCGTGAACGGGGCATTCCCAGAGGATATGCTCCGTCGTTGCTGGCTCGTGGCAGTAGTCACAGTTGGGGTCGGAGTACTTAGTCAGGTGTATCTTGTGAAGGACCGAGATTGTCGTGAAACTTTGTGTTTGCAATCTTCTGAGTGTGACCTCGTAGAGGCGGGTGGATCTTGGGGGTGGGGCATCGTGTTTCGTAGCTTCTTCTAACTTGGACCTTAATTGCCGCCAGCGTTAAACTTTCGCTCGGTAGCTGCCTTCATGGGTCTTATCTTGCGTCATTGTTGCGGCCTTCTTCGAGCTCGCATCCCCGAGTCGTTCCTTGCTATGATGCTGCAAGGCTCGTTGATGAACTGGCTTGTGTCCAGGTATATTTGTGTGTCCAGGAATCCAATGAACTCCTACTCGGACTGATCGCTCTTGAATTTGGGCGGCATAGTGCACGATGTGCCTAGCGTACGCTGGTAGCTTTCTTCTAGTTTGGAGTGTTAGAAGCACTTGCAGCGAATCCGTGAAGATGCGAATAACTTTTGGCGATGATCCTGTTTGATTGTAATGGGCTAGAGCTTCCGAAATAGCGTACCCTTCAGCTGCTTCGGGCAGTAAGCAGGGTTGCATTATAAAGAATGAGGATTCTTCCCCTGTTCTCAGTTTGAAAAATGCCCCTGTGTTGGAGCCTTCTAGAGTGCATGAGGCGTCAGTGTAGATTATATCTTCTTCGTTAGGTATACTTTCAAGGTGTTCAATATGTCGCAGAGCGTAGTATGCCCTTCGCTGATTGTCCGACGCTTGGTTCATATGTTTTGGAAGCGGCCGATTGTCTGTCACGGTAATGTCTTCCCATGGCGGAATGGTGGGTATAATTTGAGGCAGGTCTTGGTTGCTTAGACCTAGCTTGTTCCAGATGGCTCTTCCAGGTCGGGTTAACTTGAGGCGCTCATTTTGAGCTTGCAGTGCAGGCTCTACATAGTCACGTAATGGAAGTAGTAGACCTGTTCCGTACAGGTCTTCGACTTTGGTGTATTTTGGTAGCCCCGTGGCGATGCGAATGCATGTTTTGTTGATGCATTCAACTTTTTCTAGCTGGGTCGGCGTCTTTGGCAGGAAGGGTAGTCCATATAGGAGCCTTAAGTGGACGAGCGTCTGTGTGAGCCTTTTAATTTGTACTTCGGATAGGCCCCAGGCGCAATTTGTCAACTTTCGCAGCACTCTTATTGTCTGTTTCGTAGTGCACAGTGTTTTTCTGCCCATTGAGTGGACTTGGCGTTTTGTTAAAATATAATGCCCAGTACCTTAATATGCTTTTTGTGCTGTATGCTTGTGTTGCGTACAGTAAGCTGGATTTTTTCTCGAATAAATTGCTGCTTGCTGTGGTTTGTAGGTTTCAGAACAACTATAAATTCCGTATTTTCTGGTGAAATCTGGAGACCTTGCCTGTCAAGAAAAGTGGTGATAACATCAATTGCCTTCTGGAGTTGCTGCTGTTGCGTAGAGATGTCTCGCGCGTTACACCAAAATTTAACGTCGTCGGCATAGATCCCCGCCGAGATGGACTGTACTTCACTTAGAATAAAGGCAAGTGGGCGCATTGTTATGTTAAACAGTGCTGGAGAGATAACGGCTCCCTGTGGAACTCCGATTTTGTTGGAGTATGATTTACTGGTGAAAGAGCCTATTTTTATATAAAAGGTCCTGTACTGGAGAAAACTCCGGACGTAATTATACAGCCTTCTACCAACAGGCAGTTCTGACAGCTCTAGTAGTATAGTATCATGGGGCACCGAATCAAAAGCCTTCGTCACGTCAATACCTACAATAGTGCTCGGCCGATAAGGTGAGGGGTTCTTTAGTATGTCCTCGTATAGGCAGGCGCCGGAGTGTGTCTTAAGTAGACAGGTGGGGCCTAAATCCAGTTTGGGTTCAGTGATAATGCTCCCCATTTTCTAGCATTCATGTGAGGCGCTTGTTTACCATTCGCTCTATCGCCTTTCCGATTACTGAAGTTAACGAAATTGGCCGAAGGTTACTTGCAGTCGTCGGAGGTTTGTTTGGTTTAGGCAATGGTATAACATTTGAATGTTTCCACTCTTTAGGGAGATTGCCATCTTCCCATGCTTGATTGATGATGGAAAGAAGAAGTGTTAGTTAGTTCTCAGTCAGTTGCTGTAATTGTTTGTAGGTAATCATATCAGGGCCCGAAGCTGTTTTACAATTTGACTCCTTTAGTGCTATTATAGGTTCTTGCATTGTGAAGGGAGCATCTATTATGTCGTTGCTTTGTTTTTCCTCTGGCCACTCTGGATACTCTTGATGCCTTGCCAGTTGTGGAAAAAATGTGTTGGCACACGTGTCAGCGGTGGCTGGTGCTGATGAATGGGAAGCCAAACAGAGTTTTTCAGCGACTGTTCGAGTTTTGCCCTGGCCTTCCAATGATTTGACAATGTTCCATAGCCTTTGATTATTAATCCTACCATGTAGCTGGTTGCAGCAATCCTGCCACTGTTGCCGACGTAGCTTGCATGCGTACTTTGATGCTTGTCTCCTAAGAAACTTAAGCTTCAGGCGATTGCGAGCTGATTTTCAGTCCTGTATGCATGTAAAGCAGCTATGCGTGCCTCCCACAAGTTTCAGAGGTGCCTATTGGGCGCAGGCTTGTGAGGAATCTTTTTGTAGGTTTTGCTTGCCTTCCTTGTCGCATCTCATATATGTTTTGTAAGTTCGTCAAGGGTGACTGTTTTAGGGCATCCATCCATATAAGACCGATACTTGTCCCAGTCAATGAAGCAACGCTCCTACAACATAGTAAAAGTTTCGCCCCAGGCAATCACAATTGGTAAGTGGTCGCTTCCTATATTGTCGGGCCATAAGTCCCAGTGCGTACCTTTTGGTAGGTGCCTAACCCACGAGAGGTCTGGCGATGCATTATTCTGATTCGCGCCACCAATCCTTGTGTATTGGCCTGGCGTGTTGAGGAGGGTAAAACCAGCGTCTTCCAAAGCTTCTTTGAGTTGCTTCTCTTTGGGAGAATCTTGTGAGTATCCCCAGAAGACGCATGGTGCGTTAAAGTCTCCCGGAATCAAGGTTGGACCTTTAGGGTCTATTTTACTGAGGAGTAGCTCCACATTACTTGATTTAGGAGGGCTGTATCAGTTTAATATTTCGTACGTCTTGCCCTCTATTTTGGCACGAGTCTGAATGCAGGAGAATGAAACTGAAGAAAGAAGGTCGTGGACCGCCGGAAGGTTTTTCTTTGTATACGTAACACATCGACCAGAAGAAACGCCAGCATAGCCTGGAATGGGGCAATATTTACCCTGTTCCTGCACACAAATGATATCGGGAGTTTCTCGAGAGCATTTATGATGTAAAGGAAGTCATCAACTTTATTGGGAAGGCTTCTCGCTTTCCACTGAACTATCAGAGGCAGGATGCTGAATCTATGGTTTCTTCTTGATCTGCACTTGCAGTAGGCCTGATGCGTTTGTTACCTTTAGCTGAAGTTTTTGGTTTGAGTGTCTCAATAACGCGTTGCATGTGCTGTAGCTGTGCAGCGAATCGCTCGAAGCGACGCTCGTATTGTTCACGCTCGGGTGGGAGTTGTCCTTGACTCAAGGTTAGAGCGTCTCTGGCCGCCTTTTGTTCTTTCAATCAGATAATCACAGTTTTAAGTTCATCAATAGATTTCTGTTGGTCACTGATAATTTGCAGATACTTCTTCTGGGTGTTTCGTAATTCCGCTAGTTCTTGCAGAACGCTTGGATGCGTCTGTGGTGCAGGCGAGGCATTAGGTGGAGACTGCGTGTTCTGCACCTTAGCTGCATATGTGGTGGGGAATGCTAGCTGCGTCGGAGGTTGTGTTGCCGACTGTGGGCGCGTCTGCGGTGTGAGTGTTGGCTGATCGGTAGCAAAAGATGGAAAGTTTTGTTCCTCTGACTGTTGCGCCTTCTGGGTCTTTTTGCCTGACATGCAGCGTGTTGGTGAGGAATAGGGTGCCGCTGGCTTGGGTGGTTTGTTCACTCGCTTGCAAAGAGCAGCAGTAGCTGCTGCTACCTTTGGACAGTCCGGCGAGCGCGAGTCATGGGGTCCACTGCAGTGTCTGCATTTCGGAGTACAGATAAAATCCTCCGCATGTTTCGTATGGCACTTTTTGCAAACTCCTGGGTCCCTTTTAGAAGCTGTGCAAACGCCAGCTCTGTGTCCTATGCCTAAGCAGTTCAAGCATGACGTTATCTTGGGTCTATATTTGTGCACAGGGAAACGCACTGATTCGAAAGCCACGTATTCTGGCAGGTTTGAATCGTTGAACGTTATCAGTGCTGTGTTAAAACTACCCAAGAGGCCGTGCTAACACAATTTCGTGAGTTGAACTTGTCAGGCCTTGCATTAACTGCTCTTCAGTTAATCCCTCGATTGTGTAAATGACGCCTCTTATGCGCCCTTCACGGAGCACAATATATGTATTAAACTGCGCCATTTGATCGTCAATGATCAGGTGGTCCAGGTTTAGAAATAGATTTGCAGCTTGCTCTGTGTAACAATCAACTGCTGCTAGGTTAGACTTGGTGAGGAGTCTGCAGTGAATGTCCCACCCCTTTATTTGAGGAAGACTTAGACGGAGTCTATACGCAAACTTGTACGGCGGAATCTGGGTGATGTTAAATGCTTTAGGCCTAAACATCATGGTCTCAAATAGGGCCTGGGGCAGTGGGGAGGTTGATGGCTTCAGTCGCGGGAGTTTTTGATTCTGTACTACAGTCCAGCTTTTCTCGTCGCCCATAGCTGTATGCTCAGATGCCGCATAATGTTAAGCAAAAAGATGCGGACTTACTTGGTTTCCTGTGGTGGTAGGGCCGTTTGGTGGTGTGTCACTCGGAAGCCCTGACCGGGATGATTCTTGGGTGGTGGGGTCCACTGGCTGACTGTTAGAAGCATCTTCCAGTTGGCTGAGGGGTTGGAATCTTGACAGCGCGATCATTTCCTCTCTTAGGTGGGCTCCCCTACAAGGGGAGCCGCCTCGGTGATAAGCGGAACAAGAGAACCGTTGACAGACGCCAGAAACGTTTGTTGCAGCAGCGCGCCGCGACAACCTTCCAGCTCGCCGGTCGAAAAGCGTCAAGACAGGGTGCGAGTGCCACCTTTCGTTTTGTCCTCAGAATGTCCACTGTATAGCGATACTTCTATATGCTGAATATATAATGGAAAGATGCGAGATAACGGTGCATGTAGTGTTCACTACATGGATGGACGGATCGACAGACAGAGAGATGCAAGGACGGACGCATGGATGAACGCACAGACGGACGGACGCATGAACCGTTGCTTGGACGGACGGATGCACAGACGGACGAATGCACGAACGGACACACCAACGCACGGTCGTATAGACGGGTTGATGGAAGCAAGAACGAACGGACAGATGGACACTTCACCCCACTCATCATCATGCACTTCGTGGATTTGCTGTGATTTTTGAAGGCACTGTTTGTCTCACACTATAGGGCACTGTGTTCAGAGTTACGTAAGCTCATTCTTTATGCGAGTTCTTGTGTGGGAAGCAGCGCGATGCAAAAAACAAACAAGTAAAAAACACAGTGATATATACATCTTTCCTCTTCTCCTCCTTTTCTCATAGCTAATTCCCAATGCAGGAGATTGGCCGAGTAGTAGGTGAAATTTTTAAAGTATTCTTTGGTATGCTACTGGTATAAGCTAGAATTTACTATTATATTAAACCTGTGTATGAAATACTAGTAATGAAAAATATAAAGTATGAAGAATTTCTCTCTATATTCTTCTATACTGACCGATGAATTCCTCTAAGGTCAAGAAAACATCTCTGTGACCGTAGCCCTGAGTATAGGGGCCAAACGTATGAACAATTGATTCTTAATAATAATAATTGTTGGGGTAACGTGCTGAAACCACCATAAGATTATGAGAGGGGCCGTAGTGGAGGGCTCCGGAAATTTCGACCATCTGGGGTTCTTAACGTGCACTGAAGTCTCAGCAAATGAGCCTCAAGCATTTTCGCCTCCATCGAAAATGTAGCCGAGTGCCTTTGTCACTAAATCACCATGACGGGTGATTCAGATGTTTCAGATCCAGATTTCGAAGAGGTGGCACTATGACTCTTCTGTTCAATGATGTTAACTGGTGACAGAATAGAAAGAAGCGAATAATGGTTTCCTCACCATTACAGAAGAGGCACTCAGGGGAAAGCGCTAGATTTCCTCTATGCGAGCAAGAATCGATGGACGTAAATTCGGTTATAGACACTTCCATTATTCTTGCTTCCATTATCCTTGCACTTTTATAATCAATGCGTCAGGTAAATAAGAGGTGCTAAGATTCGGGACAAGCTGTCAAGACAGGGCTTGATAAACTTTTATTGCGATAGAAATTATATGGACACTCTCTGTTGTATCTCACTACCGGCTTCGGCGTCTATATGGGCGTTCTCTTCCCTCACCGTGTATGTATACGTATATATATATATGAAAACGCACGAAAAAAAATCAGAATGACTGAGCCATGGAGGAGCACGTCCCTCAACTTTCAAAGGGCGAGCTGTTTATATCTACCACTTACCGCAGGTGATGGACATCTCGGAGGGGGGAGGGGAGAAGAGAGGAACTATCACTCTTTCAGCATTGCTAGCAAGATGAAGCAATGAGCGCGTCTTCACATCGTCAGGACGTGGCAGCATGTGCTCTGATCTCCCACGCGTACTTTGACCCGCAGAGAGGAGGGGTTGTACGCTCTGTCACGCGTCCTTATCTTGCGGTGGGGAGGATCGTACGTCTTGACTGGCCTTCGGCTTTCACCGGAACAATTATGCTGCAGTTACCGTGTGCACAAAGGTCACTGCAATTGTTGCACAGTCTCGGTTTGCAAAAAAGCGCGTTTTACAGACACAGCGAAGTAACAACTGAGACGCTTATTTGCGTTCTTCGGTACTTGTGAGAACGTTTTGAGCAACGTTTCTGCGCAGGAAACGCAGGGTACGTTTCGATCTGCTCTGTGCATGACCATCGCAGTTGTTGCTATCGCGTTCATTGCTTCGCCTTTGCGAGAAAGCTGTGGCTTTTTGATCTGATAAGCTCTTTGATACATCACAATCTTGAAATGGTGATGTACACTGAGTTGTAATGTATGCTGTTAGCGAGAAAACTCGAATAATTGGTGTCACTGCTTTTTGTGTAAGAATGTTCGAAGGAAAAAGCCATCTTCTTCTCCGTCGCTGTGCTGATCCTCCCACGCCCCACTCAGAAAGCGTTTTCTCCCGATCCTCCCACCAGAGTTTCCCAAAATTAACTAGAGGGCACTCTGGCGCTGCGATCATTCAGCGACCATGGGAATGATGGCTAGTACACACATTTGCCTAGTCTTCGTTCTTGTGGACCTCGCATAGTATTTGCGGCTTCGTTTATTGCTGCGTTTCGGTTTTTATTTGAAAGAAAGATTCAGCTCTTTCGAACTTCGTGACCTCATTTGGAAAGTTAAACCTAAAAAAAACAAGGTGAGGAAGCGCAACCGCTGAACATTTGCTGTTTTTTGTTTCGTGAGAAAACAGCTTCAAGCCACACGAACACACATGGAGCCAAAAACAGGCCAGAAGTACGAAGTTTAGACAAATATGTGTACTACCTATCATTCCCATGCTCGCTGAAGCGTCGTGCGTTGCAGCTCCCATACACACTAGCGCCAGAGTTCCCTCTAGTGTATATTACAAAACTCTATGCCTCCCACGCCCCACTCCATAAGCTGTTTCTGCAAGCCTTTCAGGATAGGACGTACTGAAATGTTTCTGTAGCTCACATGTGCTGCCCTGCCTCTATAACTAGCTCACCATTGGCCAAACGATGATTTCGTCACCATGACGTCACCTTATGATGAAGACAGTGATGTTGTCATCACGCAGTCAGAATTTTTCCCGCCGCGCGTGTGTATACGCCGATGTTGGTGCACGCCATCGACGGCCATTTTTGGTATTTCGTGAGGCATATAACGCTTTCGCTGAATAAAGGGAAAGGGGGGGGGGACAAGGCAAGTAAATGAGACAGCCTTGCACGTTGCGTTTCCTCCACATTGTCCTGTTCGGTGCGCTCCTTTAGGTAATGACGTTCTAATGCCAAGGCAGTAAAGCAGTTGCAACGAGGAGAATATTCTTTCATTTCCTCTGTATATTCTCTATATCTAATGAGATGGTACTGCATGAGTGACTGCAGCTACTTGCACGTTTTCTGGCGTTTGTTATATTAAATATCTCTGCATTCATCAAACAATGGTACGAAAACGTTTAGCTGTGTCTAAAATGAAACAAAACAAAAATAAAATTTAAAACAAGTGTTGTTTTTAGTGTACCGTGGTGATATTATAGTTTGGCAGAACAATGCTGAAGCAAACAATACTCCGCTAGGCTTTTTACCAGCTTGAATGTATAGAAATTGAATTCTTTCAGATGCAGCAGACAAAGGGTCTTTAGCACGAGCGCACTGATGCGGAATATTGGTTCAGTGTACAGTCAGCCACATGTTTCAAATTCAGAGAATGGCTGAGGAACGTTTGTGGTTTATATTTCTGTGGACGTCCATCTTAGCCACACAAGCTGGCCCCGCCGGAAGGAACTATTTTAACGCTCTCGATATTCGAAAGGTAAATTTACTTGTTTATTCACTGAAGGAACCTATAGTTATATTCAAAATAAATATTTATATTTCTGCAGATAGACGAAAATGGCGCGCAAATGTTAGGCATAGTACGAGAGCTGCTTGAAGAACTATTGTGTGCAAGACTAAACCCTGATGAGTGTTCCCACTTTAAAGTCTGGTTTTGAAAAGATTTAATGTACGCTCACCTTAACACACCAGCAAAATATAGGTTACGTTGAACGCGGCATGGCAGCATTTCATAAAAAAACATCGTTTTGCAGCCCATAAAACTTGAAGGACGCATTCAATTGACCCGCCAATGATCAAAACTTTATCTGAGAGCAAATAAAATGTTTCACACCCTTCTCGCATAGAATGAAGTCCCCATGTTAAAAGCATACTGTCTTCAGTGGCCTGTGTATCGCGCATGCTGCTGTATGATTATTTATACAGTCAGCTCAGACTGTATCTGCGTTTCTCGTGATGCAGTTACACGTGATAAGTGTTGTAGGTGAAATCAATTATGCTGCACATGTTTTCGAAGATTCTTATATATAGCGGAAAAATCAGCACAAGTATTGATTTTCATAATATTATCTGGCATTTCATGAGATATTTGGAGGTGCACCGTATGGCGTTTCGCAAATGTTTGTCGCCCGGGGTTCTTTACCGTGCAAATAAATCTATCAGCGGGGCCTCAGCTTTTTTTTTAACATTTCGCTTCTATCAAAATGCTTTGCATTTTCGTCATATACACAGAAGTGGCCGCATGGACCTCTCGCGCAAATTTAGGTCTCTGTATATAGAAACTTTTATGTAGCTGTTCAATTCATTGTTTAAAGCTCGTACAATTGCTCCTTTCAAACGGCGAGAATACCTAGCATTTATGCGATTATTTGACTGCATACTTGAACAGAGTGGTCACCTGCACAAACCTTGTGCTAGTACTGGTGGCGCACCAGGTAAACCTTCTGGTGACAGAAGAACTAAATTTGTGCAAACTACTCTGGACTGCAACAGAAAGTCGTTGTTTTTATTTTAAAATCTTCATTCCTTTTGTGCTTGGGCCATTTTTGTCCAAACGTTCTTTTAAAGCATATAACCTGTGCTCCTGTTGCACAAATTACGCTGTGTTATTCAAACTCAACGCTATTAGAGGTTAGCTGGATTTGGATTCACCAAAATGGAACCTTGAACCTCTGTGCCCTTGCTCTTATGCGAACAGGGCTAGATAAGAACTTAGTTTGCTTTTGTACATTTTAATTTACTCTCGTACCGACGTTTCACAATGTTGCAAAGCCTTTAAATAATTTGAATTACTGCGCATTAGTTTTCTGACATGACCAATGCATGTTGTCAAAAGAACAGACAGTGCAAATTACTAGTTCTGCACCTAGCACTGACCTATTTTCGTTTGCCTTTTTATTTGAGGAACACGTCACCATTTCCGCATATGAAAGAAAATTATTGACATAAACCACCTATATCTTTTAGTTAGTCTACTCATACTCACGTGCGAAAAGTCTGTCACCTACTGTAAATATTTGCAGGTCTTATGCAACCATGCTTGTCTCATGTGCATTTTCTTTTTATTACAGTTTTATAGAACTAGACATCCAATATGGTGCTTGCAGACGACAGAAAGGACGCAATACACCTGCAAAGTAGACGTAACAAGAATTATAACGCGTGATTACGTCATATTTAGTAGACTTTATTATTGGTACATTGCCAAGTAAGTATACGTGCTAGATTGCGAGTAATGCTTTCATTTCGTGTGCGATATTTCCAACAGAGTCAACAACACCCTGGAAGGAGTATTCCAGACTGGTGAGAAGAAGGCAACAAACCCAGACAGAATGATGGTCCACTTTCCAAGTAACGTATTGACAAAGTTTAAGCTACGTACCATTAAACAACGCAAATTTCGTGCCGTAATCCAGCGGTAATAATTCACGTTTTACGTCCCAAATTGACGATATGATTATCACGAACGCCATAGTGCTGTGGCTCCGGAAAATTTTGAGAACATGGTATTCTGTAACATTCACGTAAATCCAAATGCATGGAACTCCAGCATTTAGGCACCACCGAAGTGCGGCCACTGCCGCCAGGACTCGATCTTGGGGCTTTTGTGTCAGCAGTCGAGTGCCATTAGCTCTTTGGCAGCGTAACACGTTGTCATATTGAGGCGTCTAGTTAGTGGTTTGTCAATACTTGCTTTAATATGTACATCCTGTAAATGCACCTGTATATCGAATTTATAGAATGAAAGTTTTGGCACAACTATGGCGGCTAATATTTCAGTGTTACCTGTGTCATCTCGAAATGTGAGACGAGAGTTGGAGCGTGGTTCTAGATCAAGCCTTTCTTGCCCAAGATCTCCATAGTTTAATACCCAGCGGCTCAGAAGTTCTTAACTTACTTTTACACGTATAGATTAAACTTAGCACCGCAGCTAATCGCCTCGCGCATCTATTAGCGCGAATAAGTGGAATCCTTGAAAAACGAGAAGGTACAGGTAATCGACGCACGCTATGACTGCTTTCTCACTTCGTTTGTCAGGAGAAGCGCGCTAGAGCTACAGAGGGGAGGGGGGGGGAGTGTAGCTTGCACAAAGACCGCGCGAGTCATGATTTCGAGCGGATATCATAAAACGCGATAGTCTTGCCAAGCTGCAATAGTTGCGGTGTGCCCCAGTGTTACTAGAGCGTAATCTCACTGCACCAGCATCTATACAGTGGCGCCCCTTTGCAAGCAGCACATGTGATCTAAATGTGCCACTCTTGGTTTATTTCAGCTGTCAGCCAACAGTAGGAACGTTTTATGTGACGAAAGAGCTGCCCGCAGCTTCGAAGAGTAACAGTAATTCTGCACACGAAGAAAGGGCGCTTCAGAACGATGCAACAACGTGCTCCACTTAGAGATTTTATTTTCGCACGCACAACCGCAATTCTCCACAGAGCTGCTGATCTATAGCTGTGCATGACGTTCGCAGAATGTGTTGTTTCGGTAGGTCTAATGCATCACCCAGGGCATATTGCATTGGATCGGGATGCTATTCAAGAATAGTTTCCTTGCGCAGGGGATTGTGCGCTGTATAAGAGATAGTTTTTGTGGATAATCAGACTCACCGAAGCTATTAGCAACGCGGCGTCTAACCACTGCTACGGAATATGCCTATCTTCCTCCGTGCTCACGTGGCTTTTCAGGCTCCCCGCGATCTCCGCTCTCCAGCAGCTTTGCCTTGGCTGCGTAGCAGTTTCTTCGCCTCAACCTACACTAGTTGTTCCACGCCGTTTCGCGCGAGCCTTGTGAGCACAACGTTGATGCTTTGGCACGTCGCAAAACCTGATCCAGTGCTACACAAGGTTTGACACCTTCCTGGATACGCTTGACGGTGGGAATGTTGTTGCAAACAGGCACAGAAGTCTGCTCGAATGATGCTGTTCCTACTACTCTACACAGGAAGAGGGGAACAGTGAAAAAGAGCGCAACCTAACGATGCCAAGTAACGCAGGTCACACATAGTCCTGTCGACCTGGCGCAATGCGATTACCGTGCATCCAGTGTACTGGCTTATAGGAAGGTTGTTACCACCCTTAAGGCCATATTGGTGCTGTCGTGTGTCACGCCATAGGCCCAACAAAACATCATCGGTCAATCACCTACACTGATATCTCTGAGTAGACTAAGTAAGCTTTTGCCTTTAACATACGTATACTTTTGCCTTTAACATGTGGGCATGTACTGAATGTATCCTCTACTGTTTTTAGTACTTCATAGTGATCACAGTAGCGACCACTGTCACGGCAGACGATGATATGTGCGTAATGTCTTGTAAAGACCACATCACGATGAGTCCACTGAGGCATCGTTGCGATGTGTCGCTTTATTTTGCGATCCACGTAGAACGCCGTTTTTTTTTTTTTGTCCCATTTGAGCAATCGTAGGTCTTGTCGCGCCGATTCAGTCTAGTGCTCAAGTGTGAAGTTACGAATTACGCGTGAATGATTGATTGATTGATTGATTGATTGATATGTGGGGCTTAACGCTGCAAAACCACCATACGATTATGAGAGATGCCGTAGTGGAGGGCTCCGGGAATTTTAACCAGCATTCTGCAACGTTCACCCAGACCTGAACACACAGGCCTGCACCATTTTCGCCTCCATCGGAAATGGAGCCAACGCAGCCGGGATTCCATCCCGCGACCTGCGTGCTGGTCAGCAGCCGAGTATCTTAGCTACTAGACCACCCCGGCGGGGAAGTTGCGCATTACGTGCCGACGCTTCTGGTCGTGAACACGCAATGTGCGCTTCAGGGCCCCTGTTTAAGGCTCTTTTAGCTTCCGCGTCTGCCTCTCCGTAAAAATGTAAGCAAGCCCATCTGAGTGTACATGCATTCGAATAAAAAAGCAGCGATAGCTTGTTAGAAGTAACAAAAACACGCGAACGCAAACACGTCACGAATTGCAGAAAGAGAAACATGCCGATACGCTGTGACACGTGATACCCATCTCTTGCTGAAATTCGCCCGGTTTCTGAGAATATCACGACCGCTTTTTTTTAACCGCGTGAGCACAGTTTTAAATAGGCATGTTTCACTTAAGTCCTTATATTTCATTGTGATTTTGTTAGAAAAGAAGGGAGAGGGGGGTTAAGCAACTTTACTTTGTTCATATAGGGTCTCTTTCCTGTAATCTATTTGCGTTTTTTTTTCTAGACTCTTCCACCTCCTCCATCACAACGGCAATTTGTGGGTTTCGATAAACGCCTGAGTTTGTATGTTGAATGCTGCACTGCATTCTACACTGAGATGTGAACAGATGAAGCAGTGTGAAATCTCAGCAAATTCGAAATGTAGTTGCTAAAGCTATACGTGAACTCAGAGCTACTCAGGCTTCAGAAGTGAAACGCAGATGCAGAAAAACGAAGGGTTTTGAAGCTAAAAAAGACAATTAAATGAAATCGCGATGCCATTCTGTGGCTCTGAGTTACTAAATTATATATGACACGCACTAAAGATTGATTACGTCACGCTTTTATGAAATGCCTACTTGCGTTCACGATAAAATGAGAGATTAAGTGAATGTAGGACATTGATGAACACTTGCAATAACAGGTTCTCTTTATTGATAACTTCCATGACGTGTGTTTTCACTAACTTCCTTCTGCAGAGATCATGTTCACAGAAACAGAACAAGTCCAGTATGAGAGCACCGACAGCCACTGTGGGGTCTTTTTAATTTCTTCAATTGCTGGAAGTACGTATGCATCATTTGATAAAACCAGGTACATTAGCTATTTATAATATTTTAGAAGCAGCACCTTCCCAGAAGCACCACTCTATGATACTGCTCACAACTACCATTGGTAGCTTTTCTTTACTACTTCATGCATTCTTTCTCGTTTGACAGTAGCGCATGCTTTGTAACTACCTCAAGAAAATGTTGACGAATATCAATATATTTGGCACAATGTATGTATTTTTATATTTCTGTCATATGTTGAAGTGTTTTAGCGTTTTCTAAACTTCTTAAGTCTTACTATATTTATGACGACAACGCTGAAGTCAGTATTGTTTCGTTTGAACAGTTGACAATGCTAGAAGGGTTTCTCATCAAGAAATAGGATTACTTTTCTATCTTTAACAAAAAATACATAACCATTTTCTTTTCAGCAAAACATCTTGAGCTTCGTGTTTGGAATGTTTCTGTTCACCGTGTCGACAGGAAGTGCCTTGCATATTTTCATTTCATGGCTCACAAGACAAGACAGCTATACAAAGTACTTTATAATAATACGTGTCAAAGAATAATACAGTGAAAATAAATTTCTGCCCTATCCGTCCCATTTCATTCTGCCTGAGTTGGAACACTTCTTGTACACGTTCCCACTGCGTTCTTCTTGCTTACAAAAAGAAACTCCACCATAGCATGAAATGCAATTGGTTAAACAACAAAGCTGAAATGTGTGATCTCAGGGATTGTTGTTGGGATATACTCGCCAGTTCAATAAGGTCTTTGTGAATCATTACCTCTGTTGAAAACTCCTAATTGATATTTCCCAGCCACGTCTACCCCCCCCCCCCCTATGATGTTGAGTGAATCAATAGTCAGATGTCGGTTTTGTCCCTTTTCTATAGAACATGCAATAGACAGATTGGCAGACCGCAGTGGCTCGCCGGATGCATGACTGACTCGGTGCTACAGACGAAAATGAGAGGAACAAGATTTCAGTATGAGATTCCTGCTGAAATCGAGTTCCTCATAGGCGTCCCATAGGTGGGGTGAAGTGTACTATGTATTTCCAATTCCTTTTGTCAAAAGGACACTACAGTCAAATAACAATTTACGTCAGAATGAATAAACTTCAATGAATGGCCTCATCTAAAATGATAATATTATGAACAGCAGTGCCCTACTTACTGAGAAATTGAGGTAAATGCACAAGAACACATGCGCCCCAGTGGGACATTCTGAAAATGATACCGACGACGTCAGACGAACCGCCTACAATTATTCACTAGTAATAGATCTATCTAGCCGCACTACATAAAGAACCTTTCATACATTAAGAGACGCAATAAAACGCTGCTTGTTCATTTTGGTTTGATTCATGAAAAAAAAAACGCCGGACGTTACTATGATCAATGGCGTGAATGGTTCAAAAAGTCAATTTTCGCGTGGTTACAGAAGACATGTCGTGCCATCTTGTGGGGCGCAGTTGAGCCAAAACACGTCGGCAATCTCGGAGTCAATCACAGGAAATTGATCAAAGGCTGTTGTTGGTGCTGTGACTCCTGCTGCTTTCGTTCAGTGTCCTAGTGTCGACGGAGTAAAGCCGGGCAACGTTGTGCACGGCAACAGTGACGTGAGTCAAACCACTTCATGAGGCGGGTAATTTGAACTGCTCTAACCCGATGCGGGTCACCAAAATGAGATTTTATTTCAGAATAAGTCCTTCCTTGGCAAAAAAGTAACACTACAAGGTTTCTGGACCACTATTTTAACAATCAACATCGACCTCATAGTTGCCTTTAGTGTCCCTTTACAGGTTATTTATATTGAATGCACATGAACATTAAAACCAGTTCAAGGTCACGCTCGTTTTATCAACACTGTAGTCTGTCTTTCAGAGTGTCTCCTTACCGTAAACACATCTCCAAGCCAACATGATCAACCTAGCCCCTTTCATGGCATTATGAATAAAGCTGCTTTGAATTCAGTTCTACTCAATTGTAATTCTTCTCGTTTCATTCTAAAATAAATTCATTTATATTCATTTCAAAAGTGTCATTCTATGTTTAATGCACACTCACTCTGATTTATAATGACAAACTAATTCGTCCATTATATTTTAGTTTTCTTCAACACCTTTAAATCTAGAGGCACCTGCTAGCACATGAGATGGTTGAAAAGCTTGCAGGCCGTGTGTACTCTTCAGAGTGTGATGTAGAGCGCAGAATTGAAAGTGTTTGGAGTGCGCGGAACTTGAAACGGATTGAGTGAGCGGAATTTGAAGAGCCCGCCGTGACCCAAGTTGGCACTCGGCAACGAGGAAGAAGCTGGCACGGATGTGTACCAAGAAACAATAAATGACTGAAGCACCAGTTCAACGCAGCGATTTTTTGAAGCACGCGGATGACAGAGAAAAAAAGGAGAGTCGCAGCGGTGGCCGGAGGAAGACGCATCAGGGCGGTCGGGTTTTGGATCTGAGCCAAGGCTGCTACCTCCATCGTCCGGCGACCAGAGGGGCTCCAGGAATACCAGGCTGTGCTGACATTCCCGTGCCAATGGACAGGTCTGAGCTGTCGATCTTCGGGCTCGAGCTCAGGCGGGGCTGTCCGGCTGGCACTCTACCTCGAGGCCAGTGCGTGAAATGTAGCGTCAGCTGGTGCAGCGTCGACTGGCAGCCTAGGAAGGCTGCTTCTCCTGCGGTGCGTGTGGCTGTTCGACGCCGACGCCAACTGGGGCGACGACATTAGCCGCGTGCTTCGTGCCCGGGCTCCTGCGCAACTACGTGGGTGATATGCCGCTCCTTTAACGTTCCGCGACGCACTCTGTGTATAGGAACTGCGTGCTTGGGACTTTTTGTTTAGGGACTAGTGTGCAGCTTCTGTGTTTCTTGGTGACCGTATGCGACAGGTGGGACTCATTATATCTTGTATTAAGTGGTCTGAGGCTGTTTCCACTAAATGTTTGCGTCAAACGGACTCATCCTTCGGGAAGTGTCCTGAGGTGGCTCCTCGGACCTCCCAAATCGAATCTGCACGTTGTGCGAAACAAAAACAAGGAACCACAACGTTACACAGAGTTTGCGGTAGCAGCGTGGCATGTGCAGAGTATATTCCACTTATTACCTATCTTAGCAAACAAAACGTTCATTGTAGATAATAGCAAAAGAGACAAGAGTTTATCCAAACTGTGCCTCGGTCTTGTCTGGTGATGACTTATTCGGCTCCTCCTACAGCCTAGAGGGGCGTTTTCAGTTTGGCGTTACAGAAAATATCACATTCCAAGAGGGTCGCCGAGCACTGGTGAGCATGAAAATTCTGTAGATTCACTCTTTCCAACGTTTGCACCAAGAGACTTCATTGGCTGTCGTAGTGCAAAAAATAGAGTAAATACGCAGTAGTGGTGCACAAATTAGAAAAACTGACTAGCTGGTGGTCTTCCCTACATGTCAGCAGTAAAACGCAATCGATATCATAATGCTTATTGACCTCATTCGTTAAACAACAGAAAAGCACTGGTGGTTTCCATTGCCATGAAAGATCTGTTCCGTGGAAAAGGCAAAACAATGAATGCGATAGCAACGAGTTTCAACGTTACGCAAAGGCTAGCTGATAACTTAGTGACCCGATCTCACTTAAGTTTACGTAACACTGTTTTAAGCGAGTTCGGCCACTCGAGCATAGTAAGCAGCTTTTTTTTTGCCTTTCTGCCGTCTCAATGCAAAAAAAAGCGGAGATAGTGTAACAGGTGCATAAGTCTTCTGCTCGAAAGTCATGTGATCTATTCAGCAACTAAACGTTCGCCTACGGGCGTGTGTCGAGACAGCACTCGCTACTGCGCCGTTGTTTTCAAAGTTCGCGCAGTTGCTGCTCCAGAGGCGCAGACCTTTACCCTTTCTTCTGTCCTACCCACGCCCGTCTAGCCCTGGAGAATCACCGACCTTCACCTTACCAAGCGCGGCTGATGCAGTGAGTGACACCACAGAAAGCATGAAGTATGCTGCTTTATTTGAAGCAATACTTATTCGCAGTCTAGTTGATTTATACTAGAAATATTTCGAACCTCGACTAGCTGTGTAAGTTGAATAAAAACGAGAAGAGAGAAAGAGCGCACACTACCAATTGAGTTTGTAGTCTGCGCTGTTTCTCGTCTCTCTTCTCGTTTTTCTTCAGCTGCACTGTAAGTGGGGTTTTCAGGTATGCATCTCCGCGCTTTCTATGGCATTAACGCGAATAATTTCGATGAGTGCGAAGCACGTAGGAAACGAGGACCATCCTTCGAACTTTCCTGTAATTGATAAATACGCAAGCACAAGTGACCGCGGCCTGTCAGTAAAAGTACGAATGCCTGACGAATCCTACCTGCATGCTGCGAGACGAAACGCCATAAAGCAGGTGTCGACAACCTGCAGCCCATCGGGCAGTATTATGGGGCCCTCAGCATGACATCAAAGCATCCCTCCCCACTCTCGGCACTTCCTCTTAAAGTCAACGCGGCAGTTTTGGCCTCAGACAGGGCAAGACAGGAACAAAGAAAGGTCGCTTACAGGTGGCATCACAATCTGCGTTTGTAGATTGGAACCCCCTGATGTGCGTACTAAAATGAAGTTGCTTTACATTAGAATTTCGTACATTATTGCCGATTCGCTGATGTTTTGCTTCGCCTGCAAAGCCTCGACCCTCCATTCGCCGTTCGGCCCCTGGTGGGTCAGCCTGATGCAGCATGGCATTCCACTTCAAAAGGTCGCCCACCACTACTATAGAGTAACATACCCAAGAATAAAAGATGTCACTTCCCTCTTGCAGCTGATTCAGCTTCGCATCACACCCAGCATGTGGGGTAGTGTTGTAGGGATTAGAAAAAATTACAGGGCCTCCGAGATTGCTTTTATGTGAGTGCTGATCCTGAAGGCTGTATTTGGATTTTTTCCTTTCGTGCTGCTTGCATTCAGTTGCGTCGTGTAAGTCATACTACCACAGCTCAAGCACTCGATGCTTATGTGTGGTTTTTGCAGATATTTTAAATAGGCAAAGAAATTGTTCCGGCCAGAAATTTTATTTTGAAGTTATATATTCGCAGTGCCCTTGCACATCTTTCCCCTTAAAAGTTTGAAAAGATAGAGATTGAAGGAAACGCTGGGAGCTCAACCAGGCACATGTCCGGTTTACTATACCCTGCACTTGGGGAGGGATACAGTGACCGAAAAAATATTGAAAAGAGAGGGGGGAAATGCACACAATCACGAGCACACTTGGGGGAGAACATATCAGTCTACAGGTGGTCACTCAGATTTTTTGAGCTCGTGTACTTCAGTTCCCTAAAGTTGCTTTCTGCGCTCTCGAAGCACACTCCTTAAGGTCCTATAATCTCTGTGCAGAAAATGGCCTGGAGTCCAGTAGCCTCACACCCATACAAACTGGGCATCAATGGTTGTGGTAGCGAGCGCAGTTGCATAAGACGTGCTCGATGGCCTCTTCCTGTTCCGTAGGAATCTCATGCAGAGGTGTCTTCCAACCGATGCGAAACGAGTACGTATTCTCGAATGCAACACCCAACAAGAGGCGGCTTGAGTGAATGGTCAAGTTCATATAAGGACACCTTCGAAAGCTGGTGGACAACCAAAACCTGGGTATAGAGTCCCCAGCCAGCAAATAAAGTTGTCTTGCCGTATCAGACCTTGATAAAAGATCGGAGCCGCACTGGTTTCTTCATGGGCTGAGCGGCCTGCATCATAGACTATTGGATTCGCAGTGTCACACACTTCGGGTGAGGCCCCGCCGATACAACACCGATGTGCGGCAGACTCGCAGGCTTCCACTTTACGCTTCGGCCTGCGACGCCTAAAAGGCCTTGAAGTGGCACATTTCGAATTTATTTGCGGGTTGGTCGACCCGTGCGGGGTCGCACGTATGGTGGTGTGTGGTCCTGACCGACGCACTCATAAGCAGACACGGAGACTTTATGCAAAACGAACTAGAATTTAATTGAAACAAGGGCAAATGCAGGAGTTAACAAAAATAGCAGAGGAAGAAAACTGATACGCGATGAGAAAGAAAGGCTATAAAACAAACTATGCTCTATAAGAACACTACAGGAGGCACAAGCAAAAGACAAGTACGTGGAATGTTAACGAAATATTGACATGAATCAAAGGAGATACAAGAAAAGTTACATGGAAAAGATTATGGTAGCGCTTTTGAATTTTTACGTGCGACGCAGCGCACACAACTACACATATTTAAAAAAAGGCTGGTTATAATAAATTAACGATTTAAAAAAAGTCACTATAAAAGTTCCATACGGACCAGGCCAGCTCTTGGTGCACGTAGGGGAGTTGACGGGTGCCGCTGAAGGTCACGCCGGCTTGGTAGACGACGAGGGTGCCCGGAATTGCAGCCGTCTCAATACGTTGCGCGGGTCACTCTGTGCTCGCCGCCTACGTGAGACTCGCGACACCGGCGACCACACTTGTTGCTGGCTGTACGTCAACTGCCCTTCCGATCCAGTTCAAACCACCTCAGGGGCGTACACGTGTTCCCGTCTCATCTGGGAGTAATTTTCCTTGTTTAGATCGCCGGTGCCCCTTCCGGTACCGGTGCAGGGAAGACGAGCCGGCGCCACGCTGGGTCGTTAAAGTCGCCGGATGTCGTCCCCCCGACACAAAAGCGCCCTTCCTTGGAAGGTGGGGCCCGCGGATGCTCCGAAAATTGGAGTCGTTTGTGACACAGCCCCCTTCTCAAGAATATTGCTGTGTAATATTCAAGAAAATCACAAACGCGCAATGTTCGCGAGCTTTCAGTGTTTCGGTCGTCCACCAACGCGTTTCTTTTTTTTTTCTTTTTCGCGCACCATTTCGCTGACGTGGACGACACGGCAGAGAACACCCGACACACTACGCCTTCATGGTCACTATCCGATGAATGTCATAACTCGCGCACTACGTCATGGCCACACACATTCGAAAAGAAAATCACAAACATACTGCACGATTTAAGGAAAAGGCACGTAGGCATTCTTTCATGCCACATATTCAAAAACAATACACGCTTTAAGCGGTATTGAAAAGTCACTTATTGACACGCAACTTTCGAAAAAGATGGATGAGTAATAAATCGACATGATCATTTGTGCACCGTTCTTGAACATGCCCCACACGAAAGCGCTTCCTTTCAAAATAATAATAGAAAGAAAAGTCTTGAATAACGTAGCGCCATGTTTATCACACATGCGTACCGTGATAGACTTTGATTATATGACCAACCGGTCTCCTTAAAAATCTAACTAATTAAAATAACCATGTCCCTCAAACAGAGCTTCCCTAACTAAACGTGTAGTAAGTTCAAACATAAGAACATCGTTCAGAAACACACAGACGACACAAGAAAATCAATAAAAAAGGCCAAGCGATTGCTCCAAATGTTTATCAAATGTTTCAAAATCGAATGACCGAAATGAACATTGTTTCAAAAAGTATCCCATTCGCCTTGAAGGTTAGGTTTACGTTTCGATGTACATAAACATAAGTTTTATCCGCGCTCGAGGTGGCCGCGCACTTGGGGGAGCCGTTCGAAGCAACCAGGGCAGACAAAACAGTGGACGGTCGCTACCCGGACGTCTGTTTCCCGCTAGTTTGCCCCGTGGCAGCAAGCCATCGTCAACACCGCGTTCTACGGAGATGGGCTTCGCAACCGCGTCGCGTCGTCTAGGCATAATGCGCTCCTTCCCCATGCATTCCGCTCCTCCAACACAAGAATGTTGTGGTGGGGGTTGGCTCCTCCGAGCTGCAGGAACGATTGCCTGCCTCACCCCCCTACCCTTCGGCCGGTTTGGGGCATGGGGACGTGCTCGCCTCGCGAATGTCACCACGCGCAAAAGAATCTTTCGTTGCGTTGTGTCACGTTTGGGGCCTCTCGTTTGCTTGGGTTTTCCTACAGCCTTGGCTGCTCTCTGTACTTTTCGGCGTCTTTTCCGTTTGGCACATTTCCTTGTGCACTTTTTGGGAGCGTCTGCTTCCATCAAAACTTGAGCATAACTACTCTGGTTGGTCTGAATTGATACACTGTGAACACAGCCGGGATTATTTCTTCTTGAATCAATGCTATCCTCACTTGAGGACCGCTTAACCGGCTCCTGAACAATGCAAATGAATTCCTCAGGGCGGCGCCGCTCGCACCTGAAAGAACTATCTACAATTGTACTGTCCAGTCTACAATGCACTTCAGCACATGGCTCTGACCCACTGTATTTATAGGGGTTCTCGCCTGCCGATCTGGTTGTACGGCGGACTTCAGTGTCAGCCGCCATAGAGACGAACATACATGGTGGCTGTGGCGAGTCACCAGCAGAGGGTTTTTCTGTACCATTCGAACCCTGCCGGCACAGCTCCTCGTCACCATTTCTCCAGCTTTCATTGGCCACTTTGGCCACAAAAGCGCTTTCTACAGCTAACACATTAGGTTCAGGAATGAACCTACTGTCCACCTCCCAAGTACTACTGGCCTGCCCGGCCTTCGCCGGTTCTACACATTCGGGCTCTTTGCATCTTCTATGCATTACATCAAAAGCCTCAAACTCGCGCCGCCTGCTTTGAATCTTCAGGCGCAGTTTCTCAACGTACTCATGGTACGACTGTGCCAACTTGTTCGGGGCATGGACGGTCGCGCTATTAGAAATTTCAGACCCTGAGCAGGGGTCCGACTGCGTAGTGAGTGGTCCTAATTTCAAGCGCTCTTTCGCTTCTTCTATTCTGAGTCTCGACCGCTCTTTTTCACGTTCCATCTCGAGTTGCATATTTTGCATGTACCTAGTGCGTTCTGCATCGCGCTCCTCTTTAAGTCTATTTCGTTCTTTTTCGACGAAATTGTATAACTGCTTGCCTACAAAGCCAAAGGCTTTGCCCTGTTCAATTAGCTTCTCAAACTCCGTGTCGTCCATTGCTATAAACAGTTGTCAACCAACAAAGCAATAAAAGGACGTCTACATACTGCACGCTCAGAGTTACGTCAGTCTCCCAGACACCACCACGTGCTCGGCCAGTCCTGTCGCGCGGACGCCAGATAATGTCACGCTCTTCGGGTGAGGCTTCGCCTATCCAACACCGACGTGCGGCAGTCTCGCAGGCTTCCACTTTACGCTTCGGCCTGCGACGCCTAAAAGGCCTCGAAGTGGCACATTTCGAATTCATTTGCGGGTTGGTCGACCCGTGCGGGGTCGCACGTATGGTGGTGTGTGGTCCTGACCGACGCACTCATAAGCAGACACGGAGACTTTATGGAAAACGAACTAGAATTTAATTGAAACAAGGGCAAATGCAGGGGTTAACAAAAATAGCAGAGGAAGAAAACTGATACGCGATGAGAAAGAAAGGCTATAAAACAAACTATGCTCTATAAGAACACTACAGGAGGCACAAGCAAAAGACAAGTACGTGGAATGTTAACAAAATAATGACATGAATCAAAGGAGATACAAGAAAAGTTACATGGAAAAGATTATGGTAGCGCTTTTGAATTTTTACGTGCGACGCAGCGCACACAACTACACATATTTAAAAAAAAAGGCTGGTTATAATAAATTAACGATTTAAAAAAAGTCACTATAAAAGTTCCATACGGACCAGGCCAGCTCTTGGTGCACGTAGGGGAGTTGACGGGTGCCGCTGAAGGTCTCGCCGGCTTGGTAGACGACGAGGGTGCCCGGAATTGCAGCCGTCTCAATACGTTGCGCGGGTCACTCCGTGCTCGCCGCCTACGCGAGACTCGCGACACCGACGACCACACTTGTTGCTGGCTGTACGTCAACTGCCCTTCCGATCCAGTTCAAACCACCTCAGGGCGTACACGTGTTCCCGTCTCATCTGGGAGTAATTTTCCTTGTTTAGATCGCCGGTGCCCCTTCCGGTACCGGTGCAGGGAAGACGAGCCGGCGCCACGCTGGGTCGTTAAAGTCGCCGGATGTCGTCCCCCCGACACAAAAGCGCCCTTCCTTGGAAGGTGGGGCCTACGGATGCTCCGAAAATTGGAGTCGTTTGTGACACTCAGTAATACCGATATTTCCGCGTAGCCACTCATATGTAAAATAATGTCCTCTTGCTATAGAGCCCGATGGTGGCAATGCCTTGTTTGATCCACCAGTTACTCTTGAGTCCTCTAACGCAGGGAAAACTTCAAACTCTGAAGTGCTGCCTTCGAATCACAGAGTATGATCCACTTGCCTGGACGCTGTAGAACGAGATATCGTAAAGTGACTCTTATAACAGCAAGATGTGAGGTCATAGACATGCTGTATACGACAATTTTTATTTCATTATCATTGCTACACCCGGAACTACAGCGGCACCTGTCAAGCATTTGGGTGAGACCAATCCATTAGTATTTATCTGCATTCGGTTCAAGTATGTTTCACGTAATAATAGCAGTTTCAAGAACTCACACACGAAACGATATGTGTGTAATGGACAATAGAAGGCATGGTAATATAGCTTTTATAAGTTGAGAATGCTTGCCATATGTTTCCTTAATGTAATCCACCTCGTCCGTATTCTTCTAGCTAACATATTTTTTTACAACTGCCAGCGTCTTTCCACCTATCGCAAAGTGCTCTTTTCTGCCGAGAGTGTTGCAAAATACCGTAGTTTTGTGCATTGTATTTTCTGACCTACTTTTCTGCTTTCCGTGTCCAGGGCAGTAATCGTGAGCTGTAATTCGATTGCTGAATTATTTATCAAGGAAATGTCACCAGTGAATCACTGGTTACTAACGTACTCTCCATAACTCTTATCCCTAACTGTTTTCGATCTAGGGCCCTGAAAACCTCTTGTACACGCGGTGAATAGAATTGAAGGGATCGTGTCTCCCTGTCTTACACCTTTCTTTATTGGGGTTCTGTCCCTTTCTTTAGAGCTATGGTGGCTGCGGAGCGACTTTAGATTTATTCCAGTAGGTTTATGTAGGGTTCCTCGATGTCCCGCTTCCGTGGTGCTTGCATTACTGCATATGTCTCGACTGAACCAAATGCCTTCTCGTAATCTATAAACACTATTTCTGGGGGTTGGTTGTATTCCGCGCATTTCTCTGTTGCATGATTGATAGTATGAATATGGTCTATTGTGGAGTAGTCACAATTGGCATGCAATCTCAAATCATCCATGGTAATCTGCCATCATGCCCTACAAAGGAACGTGTATAACAGCTGCATCTTGTCGGTACTTACCTACGGAGCAGAAACCTGGAGGTTTATTAAGAGGGTTCATATTAAATTGAGGGTGACGCAGCGAGAGATGGAAAAAAAAAACTGATAGCTGCTGTCTTAAAAGACAAGAAGAGAACAGAGTGGGTCAGGTAAAAAACCGGGGTGAAGGATATCATACTTGAAATCAAGAAGATGAAACGGACATAATCCTGGTGCCTAGTGCATAGACAGGAT
This sequence comes from Rhipicephalus microplus, assembly GCF_043290135.1. Lineage (NCBI taxonomy): Eukaryota > Metazoa > Arthropoda > Arachnida > Ixodida > Ixodidae > Rhipicephalus > Rhipicephalus microplus. The sequence goes on along the minus strand of NC_134705.1, from coordinate 59,335,790 downwards.
AACCGCTGGTGATTAAATGT